>NW_027332424.1:13374596-13457294 GCF_000442705.2 Elaeis guineensis
GGGGCTGGCTCCTCTGGTGCCGGATCCGTTACTACATAATGGATCCGCTCATGCTCAAGGATGATTTTTAATTTTCGATACCAGCTATCAAAATTCGATCCCATGAGCTTGTCATTATCTAATAATGATCGGAGTGACAGGATAGTGGCCATAGCTACATAAAGGAAAACCAAAACTTAATTAGTACATAAATTATTAATACTAAAGACTTAGACTTTAGTCTAAAGTTTTTTCCAATATTTTTACGAACTGGTAGCCTCAACCTCCAATTCGAAAAATTACTTTAATTCCTTAGTGGATACTAGAATCCACACAGACTACACACGAGCCCAACTTTGGTTGGTCAACCCATGTGCATCTATAGGTAGGTTCATAACCAGTTGTTTCTCTAAATAACTTCTAGTAATCAATTTTGCCCCAGAATCTAATCAGTAGGCTTTGGCCTCCACTGAAAAGATCTGGTTAGGTCCAACCATTAACATGACTTGATTTGGTGAATCGGACCAATAAATGATCAGGCCCGACTTTGGCCGGCCAACCTGACCACCATTAGAAAGACTCAAACCAAATTATCATACTATGAATGACAATTCCATTAGTTAATAAGCACCAGGCCTTTGGGCCTCCAATGATTATTAAACTAATGGACTCATTATCACTCACTTAATGGGAGGCTATGACTTAGTTATCACTATAACTTAATCATTTTAGGGACCTAATAATTTTTAAAAATTTTATTAAAGGATAGAAGAGAAGAACTTAATCAGTCAATTTCAATCCTCCCACTGACTTCACCAAGTCAGATTAAAAGGAATTTAATTAAAGCCGGCATTAGGAGCACCTAAATCAGTCACACTAATTTACCTAATGACATGGGTGAGCCCTAATCACCAAGTGATCTAATCAAAATCTAACTCACCAGGTTGGCCAGGTAAGTGAGATCAGTGGTGGGGATAAGCCATTAACTCGTCAGAGATCGAATCAATGCGAGTAGCTCCCACTTAAGAACCACTGGTCAAACTGCCGAATTTTCCTTAGACACCAACCGGTTCATTAGTTTTAATTTGATCAACTTAGTAAATAGGGTTCCACCGCGTAGCCATGAATTAAGTCCATCTTGGTCTAGTTAAAGACATGGACCCATTCAACTACAACTATTGGAGTTGAGTCTAGAGTGTCCTTGACCTAATCTAATTCAACTTTTGATTAGATTTGACCAATTACTCTAATTTAGTCCTTTTCTTTAAGCTAACCTTAGGTCTAACCCAATTATGGACCTAATCTATCTAACCCATTGACCCACAAGTTTACGCAATTATCTTAGGTCTTAATTCACAATTCTAGACCAACTTGACAACACTTAATTCTTTTAATTAAGTATTTGGGCTGATGGGTTAGGATTTGGCTTTTCGAAAATAATTTTCAAATTTGAAAGGTTTTATTTTTTGTTCACCAAACATGTTGACTCATTTCATAAATAGATCAGCACATTTCATAAACAGCAATCCTATTACTAATTACATAATAGAAAATAACTCAATCAAAATAAATCATGAATATTCCTTTAGATCTAATCTAACACATTCATGATAAATTTTACAATTGAACCTTTACAATTGAATCTTTTTGCTGCTTCATCTGCATGGGATATAATTACAGCGGCACCCCTACCACCATAGGAGACCCCATCGAATGAGAGGAGAGGGCTTTTAAATCCTACTTTTCTCCTATGACCGGACGGCCATGGCAATCAACCCAATTCGATTACTTGCTACTTGGATCAAGTATATCTAAATATACCAATTTTAAAATTTAAATTTTAAATTTCAAATTTTAAATTTTAAATTTTGAATTTCAAATTTCAAACAAATTTCAAATTTCAAATTTTAAATTTTTGAATTTCAAATTTCAAATTTTAAATTTTGAATTTCAAATTTGAAATTTCAACCAAATTTTAAATTTCAAATATCAAATTTTAAATTTCAAATTTTTGAATTTTGAATTTCAAATTTTAAATTTCCAAATTCAAATTTCAAATTTTGAATTTCAAATGTTTGAATTTTGAATTTTGAACAACTTTCAAAATTTAAATTTTAAATTTCAAATTTCAAATTTAAACTTTTAGATTATAACTTAATCGATGCATGCAAATTCATATATCATATCTTAGAACCTGCTCTGATACCATTTGATGCGAAATTTAGTGCAAGGGTAAAATGGTAATTTTAAAATATTTTTAAAATTATGATTTTACAATGAAAAATATTAATTAATCTAATTAATTAATATATATTTATTCTACACTAGGATTTAAATATGATATACAGCATGTATGCATTTAAATTTGAAATTCAAATTTGAACAGTAAACACTTTACTGTAATGTGTTCAAAACACAATACCTTTGTGCGGGTAGTAGATCGCCGTAATTTGATCACCATCGGGAGAGTCTGATCATCACGATGCAGTCACACAGCACGTCTGGCCTCTGTGGATCATTCACACGAGGCTCCCGGTCTGATCGGCTCCTCACGGGTGCTAGCTCATTGTAAAGCCCTTTCGACAGCCGATGCTGATCGAACTCCTTCGATCGATGTCTGTCGATTCTTTAGATTCTTTGAATTATCAGCAGACGTGCTTGAGAGAATATTGAAGATCTCCCTAAAATTTGGTGAGCTCACGACACTCGTAGCTCACCTTCTCACTTCCCGAACCCCAGGCTGAAACCCTAGGGTACACTAAGAAAAACTCTGCGCCTTTTTTTCTTTCTTTTCTTTCATTTTCTCTCGAAAGGTTTTGGACCTTCACCTCATGCAAAAAGGTTCCTCATGCCCCAAAATTTCTCTCCAAAAAATTCTACACATGCCCTACCTTTCTCCTCTTTTTAAAACAATATCGAACATGTCTTATCCGCGTGAGAGGATAAAGATTAGTGGTTGCACATTTGAATTCAAATCGAGTTTGAATTCAAATGCAAACCAACTCATCCCTATCCATTTATGGCGTGAGAAGAGAAGGGCGTGGACTCTTTGTGTGTGAAAAAGTTTCACGAGAAACCTTTTCTCGTGTAAGTTATGTGGCGCACAAGATGGATAAGCGTGAAGGCACAAGAGATAAGTTATCCATTCAAATTCAAACACGCTTTGAATTTGAATGGTTAACTAATCAGCTTTATCCATCCATATGGCGCACAAAAGTGGGCGTGGGGAGGGCTTTTCATGAGAAAAAATTCATGAGAAATTCTTTCTCGTGAATTTAAATGGGCGCAGTGGATGTGAGGTGGCACAGGGAGTTTGGGTCAAGGTGGTTTCATTATTTAAACCAACCTAATTGAACCAAATAAGTTAGGCCCAATTAGACTAATTTAAACCCAACTTAATTAGGCTTAATTAGGCTCAATAAAATCTTAATCAAATCAGGAATTGACTAAGCCCAACCCCTGATCAAATCAGGGATCAAACCACTTCGACGATTAGGTCAACACTTAACCTAATCGGGTCAAACCCAATTGAATCCAATTCAATTGGACTTGATCCAAAATTAATTACTCAATCAAATTGAGTTAATTAGCGATCAAATCACTAATTAAACTTCTCATAAATATTGAGTCCAAATCTGATGGACAATCGGGTATCAAAGTTCATCAATTTGAATCCTTGATCGAAAAGTCCCAAACCAGTGGGACTCTTGACCCCAGTACCCAAAATGCATTGGACTCGTGATCAGAAAATCCTGATTCTCAATCACAGAGTCCCAAACACGTAGGACTCATAGTCCATGAATATTAGGACTCTTCATCAGCTATCAGATTGTTGGAGCATGATCGTGGCTCCTCCCATGGATCTTGGGTGCAGCGGAACTAGCAACGAACAAATCTGGAGACTTCTGGACTCGATCAAAGGCCCTTGACGAAGTCAGTCGGGTTGCTGTCTTCTTCGTCAGCCTTTCATTCCAGATGAAGAATGCCTCTAAGATCACCTCTAAAAAATTCAAGATCTGGTACCCAATCAGATAAGGCCTGGACCGAGGTCTTCCAATTCATAGATCTTGAATCGGGATGTTCTAGATAGGAAAGAAGGTAGATGGAACCATACCTTGTAGATCTGTCCTGCTGCAGCCTTTCTTGTAGATCTATTGATGGAGATCTCACCCATGCCTCAAACGACCTCAGATCAACTCCAGATTTGAGAGAAACTTGTACCAACCTCTTCTCAAGAGATTTCAAATCCTAGACTTGATGTTTGGGTGGCTACAAGAGAGGGAGAAAGAAAAGGGTTGGCGGCACCAAGGGGGGAGGGGCTTGCGCCTCCCTTGCTTTTCTTTCCTTTTTGGGACCTGACGGCAAGAAACCATAGGGTTTCTTGCTCTTGGGGCATGGAGAATTGCTGGAGAGAGAGGGAGAAGAGAGAGAGAGACTTGAGAGAAAGAGTTCTGTATTTTCTTAGCTTCCTCAAACCTATACACAGTGCATGTATATATAAACACAGGGTCAAATGACCCAAACCCAAAACTCCCTTGACCAACTCTATGGGAGATTAGGTTAACCCAAGCCCATGTACACCCATGACTCGACCTAATCTCACCTATCCTGGGCCCAGACCTGGCCCATAAAGAGTTGGTCCCTTGAGGCCCACATAACCTAGACCTCAAGAACCCGAAAGGCCCACAGCCTTTCAACCTAGGGCCCAACTAGCCCTAGAGTCTCCATGAAGCCCTCATAAATGATGGACCTTGACCTTAGCCTTGGTCCTCTGGGCCTTTGGCATACCACCTAGACCACAACAATCTCCACTTTGGTGTCCCAAAGCCTCAACCAGCTCCACTCTGTCCATCATCCGCATCAACTCAACACATCTCTGAACGCTATCCCGTGGAAGTACCTTCATAAGTGCATCAGCTGGGTTCTCCTTGGTGTGTACCTTTACCAGCTCCACCTCACCATCCTCCACAAGCTTCCTGATCTGATGATACTGAATGTCGATGTGCTTTGTCCTTGCATGATAGACTGAGTTCTGTGCTAATAGAAGTACACTCTGACTGTCACAGTGCACTCTAATGGCCTCCTGAGTAAGGCCCATCTTCGTCAACAAACCCTTCAGCCAAATTTCCTCCTTAGCTGCTTCTGTCAGCTCGATGTATTCTGCCTCTATAGTGGATAGGGCCGTGTTAGGCTGCAGACTCGATCTCCAAGAAATAGGACCTCCATACAGGCTAAAGATGAAGCCTGTCGTAGACCTCCGGGTATCCACATCTCCACCGAAGTCTGCATCTACATAACCACCAATCAGCCCTGGAGCCTCCCTGGACATGTCAGAGTATCCCACTGCACCTCCTCGCTATCCGTAGCAGATGCCAACTCCAACTGAACCTGTCAGGTATCTGAATATCCACTTCAGAGCTCTCCAGTGCTCCCTGCCAGGCTGCGCCATGAACCTGCTGACCTGACTCACTGCATGAGTGATGTCTAGCTTACAACAGACCATCGCATACATCAAGCTCCCAACTCCTGAAGCATAAGGAACCATCTCCATCTCCTGAGCCTCCACCTCAGTCTTTGGCGCCATGGTCTTCGAGAGTCTGAAGTGACCAGCAAGTGTAGCTCCGTCGGCTTTGCTCCCTTCATCCCGAACCTCTCTAAGACCTTCTGTATGTAGCCCCCCTGAGATAGATACAGCACCCTCTAGGCTCGGTCTCTGAAAATCTCCATGCCTAGGATCTTCCTTGCAGGGTCCAAATCCTTCATCTCAAACTCCTGAGATAAGGATGCCTTCAGATCCTGCACAACCTTCCTACTCTTGCATGCTATAAGCATGTCATCCACATACAAGAGTAGGAACACCCTAGAACCATCCTCAAGAGATTGAACATAAACACAGAGATCAAACTCGCACTTGAAAAGTCCAATGCTGCGCACATAGGAGTCGAACCGCTTGTACCATTGCCTCGGTGACTGCTTCAGCCCATACAATGACTTCTGCAACAAACAAACCTTTCCCTCTGATCCTGGATCCCTGAAACTTGGTGGCTGCTCCATGTAAATCCTCTCCTCCAAATGCTCATGGAGGAATGCTGTCTTGACATCCATCTGCTCCAGCTCTAAATCTTGAGCTGCTACAATGCTCAGCAATACTCTGATGGAAGTGTGTCTGACGATGGGAGAGAAGACCTCACTGAAGTCGATACCTTCCTTCTGGGAGTATCTCTTGAATCTGATATCTCTCTGCTCTGAAGGCCCTTCCTTGTGACTGTAGACCCATTTGCAGCCAATGGGCCTCTTTCCCTGTGGCAACTGCACCAATCGCCACGTCTGGTTCTGGTGGAGAGACTGCATCTCCTCGGACATCACCTGGATCCACCGCTCTCTGTCCTGGCTCTCAATAGCCTCTTGATACGTGTATGGATCTCCATTCACTATCACCAGGATATATGACAGCATCTCCTCGAAGCCATATCGGTCCGGTTGCCTGATGGTCCTCTTGGACTTATGTAGGGCAACATCGATATCAGTCCTCGATCCAGCTCGCTCCTGCTGGACCTCTCTACCTCGATCATCCGTTCGAGTCCTCTCCACCTGTGGAGACACCTTAGGTAGGTTCTCCACTTGAATGTCATGTCCTCCCGTAGTACCTGCAAGAGGCAAAATCAAAGAGGTAAGCTGTCCAGCAGCGCCCTACTGGACCTCCTCCTGCTCCTACTACTCCTCCATGCCTGCTCACCTCTGTATGACTGACTCCTCATCAAAAGTCACATTCTGACTAATGATGACCTTCTTTTCCAAGGGATCCCACAGCCTGTATCCCTTGACTCCTTGCGGATAGCCTAGAAACACCGCCTTGTGTGATCTGGCATCTAGGTTGCTCCACTCACCAGCTCCAATATGCACATAGGCTGTGCACCCAAATATCCGTAGATGGCCCAACCCAATTGTCCTCCCAGACCACACCTCCTCTGGAAGCCTACCATCCAATCTGGTGTGAGGTGACCGATTGACCAAGTAACCCGCTGCGTCTACTGTGTCAACCCAGAACTCCTTTGGAAGCCCTGCCTGTAGCCTCATGCATCGTGCCTTTATTAGAAGTGTTCTGTTCATCCTCTCGGCCACCCCATTCTGCTGTGGAGTCTCCTTAACTGAGAAGTGTCTCCTGATCCCACACTCTTCACAGTAGTCCTAGAACTCTCTGCTGGTGTACTCCCCGCCATTGTCTGACCTCAGACACTTCAAGCTCCTCCCCTGCTCCTTCTCCACCTCAGCTCTCCAGATCTTGAACTTGGTGAAGACCTCTGACTTCTCTCTCATGAAGTAAATCCAGAGTTTTCTTGAGAAATCATCAATCAGGGTCATGAAGTATCTGGCCCCATTCCTAGCTAAAACTAGGGCTGGTCCCCACACATCTGTGTGTACTAACTCCAGAGGAACTGCACTGCGGGTTGTACTAATGTTGAACTGAACTCTCCTCTGCTTTCCCATCTGGCAAGTCTCACAGATCTCCCCTGTAGCACCATCCTCCAGATCAGAGATGAGTCCTCTCTTGCTCAACTCCCTCAGCCCCTTGTCACCCATGTGGCCTAGGCGGTAGTGCCACATCCTGTAAGCCCCCTGCTGGTCCTGTGCTGCAGCTGCTACATCAGACTCTTCGGTCACCACAGATCCCTCCATGCGATAGAGGTTATTGTCCAACCTCCTGCCTCTCATCACTACCATAGCTCCATTGGAGATGTTCAGTACTCTGCTTTTAGTCCTACTGCTGAAGCTGTATCCACTGCGCTCCAAGTAGCCTAGTGACACTAGATTCTTTTCCATCTCTGGGACGTGCTTTACATTAGTCAATGTCCTCACAATCCCATCAAACATCCTCACCCTAACTGTCCCTATCCCAGCCACCTTGCAAGGATGATTGTCGCCTAGAGTCACTGATCCCTCATCTGTCTTGGTGTATGTCGCAAACCAAGACCTGTGTGGTGTGTAGTGATGTGAGCACACAGAGTCTAGTGTCCACTCCTCTGTATAATGCCTGTGACCATCTGATACCACAAGTAGATCATCCTCCACCTACTGCCCAGCAACTGCACTCACTGATTCTGAGCCACTTCTTTCTCCCTTCTTACTCTTCCATAGTGGACATTCTTGCTTGAAGTGCCCGAACTCATTGCACTTGAAGCATTTCATCTCTTTTTTTCCCTTCCTGGACTTGGACCACCCCCTGCCTCTACCTGTCCTCTCCCCTACTGCCAAACCCTCCTGGGGAGCCTGATCTCTGGTCAACTTTTCTCTTTGCTCATTAGACCTCAGCACCGAGACCATATCCTCATATTCCAGAGTCTCCTTGTCATAGAGCAGTGTAGTCACCAAAGAATCATATGATCCTGGCAGCGAACACAAAAGCAACAGGGACTTGTCCTCCTCAACCAGCTTCACCCCGATATTCATCAACTCCGTGCACAATTGGTCGAACCTCTAAATGTGGCCAATCACATCAGATCCCTCCTACATCCGAAGATTGTACAACCTCTTCTTCAGCATTAGCTTGTTGCACATATTCTTCCCCATATACATGGTGTGCAACTTCGACCAAAGGCCCTTTGGGGTCTTTTCTTCCGGCACCGAATACAACACCGCATCCGTCAAACATCCTCTGATCATCGAGCATGCTTTCTTCTCCAACGATGCCCACTATCTATCTGTCATTCCCTCAGGCTTCTTGTCCAAAGCCTGATCCAGATCTGCTTGCACCAGAAGATCCTCCACTTGGATTTTTCACATGAAAAATTTTTTCTTGCCATCAAACTTCTCGACATCAACCTTCATATTGCTGCCCATGACTGGATCCAAGCCAAACAAGCAATATAAAATCAAGAAGTGTAGAATATACCTTGATGGTACCTTGCTGAAAATTTTTAGCACTTAGGATCTTCAACTTCTTGTGCTTGGAACCGCTTCCTCACCACTGTGGATCTGATACCAACTATTGGAGCATGATCCCAGCTCCTCCCATGGACCTTGGGTGTAGTGGAACCAGCAACGAACAAATCTGGAGACTTCTGGACTCGATCAAAGGCCCTTGACGAAATCAGCCTGGTTGCTGTCTTCTTCATCAACCTTTCGTTCCAGATGAAGAATGCCTCTAAGATCACCTCTAAAAGATCCAAGATCTGGTACCCAACCAGATCAGGCTTGGATCGAGGTCTTCCAATTTATAGATCTCAAATCAGGGCATTCTAGATAAGGAAGAAGGTAGATAGAACCAGACCTTGCAGATTTATCCTGCTGCAGCCTTTCTTGTAGATCTATTGATGGAGATCTCATCCGTGCCTCAAATGACCTCAGATCAACTCCAGATCTGAGAGAAACTTGTACCAACCTCTTCTCAAGAGATTTCAGATACTAGACCTGATGTTTGGATGGCTGCAAGAGAGGGCGAAAGAAAAGGGTTGGCGGCACCAAGGGGGGAGGGGCTAGCACCTCCCTTGCTTTTCTTTCCTTTTTGGGACCTGGCGGCAAGAAACCCTAGGGTTTCTTGCTCCTGGGGTGTGGAGAATTGCTGGAGAGAGAGGGAGAAGAAAGAGAGAGAGACTTGGGAGAAAGAGTTCTGTATTTTCTTGGCTTCCTCAAACCTATACACAGTACATGTATATATAAACACAGGGTCAAGTGACCCAAACCCAAAACTCCCTTGACCAACTCTATAGGAGATTAGGTTAACCCAAGCCCATGTACACCTATGACTCAACCTAATCTCACCTATCCTAGACCCAGACCTGGCCCATAAAGAATTGGTCCCTTGAGGCCTACATAACCTAGACCTCAAGAACCTGAAAGGCCCACAGCCTTTCAACCTAGGGCCTAACTAGCCCTAGAGTCTCCATGAAGCCCTCATGAATGATGGACCTTGGCCTTAGCCTTGGTCCTCTGGGCCTTGGGCACACCACCTGGACCACAACACAGATCAGAAAGGAACCTCTAATGTGTGTGACCCCGCAGGTTCGAATCTAAGCTGGTAGCACAGGAATCAATTCCTGTACTAATCGAAGTGACCATCTAGCAATGGTACCTGACGTTTGGATAGGTTGAATAGTCACAATCGCAACACTCAGAACCTACGTGAATATGGTTACTGTATAATTCATCCCTTTTGACCCCTGTGTTTAGGATGACTCAGGGTTAAACTATCAACCCTGATTAGATCATCCGAGTCATGTTCAACTCAAACAGTCCTGTGACTCCTCACTAGGACTACCCTGGCCAAGGTTTTGATAAATTGAAACATGACTGTACACAGCTCTTGAACTGGAGTGGTCAATCCCATCTTGACACACGCACCGACAAGTCAAGTACTTGACTATACCTAGCATCCTTCCGTCACTAAATTAGAAATTCAGGTAGTCCAGTGCCTAAGTGCAGTGAGTTGCTTGCAAGTCACCGTGGCGGTCTCAGGTTGGAGGGATAGTTATACCCATATCCCATCGGAGCAAATCTTGACAACAGAAATAGCACCGGAGTCAGTCACATTCAGTGCAGATGTACCCTTACATCTCACCTGTATGCCACACCAGTGTCTCCACACTCCTTGGTTAAGAGGACAACCAACCTATATGGCACACAACGACCTATACTTGATAAACATTGTTGTCCTTGGTAACAACGTATCATTTGGTCGCGAACTGGTTTAAGGACTAAACGACAAATCCTCCTCTGTCGAGTCTAAATAGTCCTAAGGACTTCACCACAACACATGAGTTCATTAGAAGATGAAATAATTTATGATGAAAAATATCAAAATAACTTTGATTTATTTATGATTTATGTACTAATACAACAAAGAGCACAACCGTCAACAGGCTGACGATTGACTTTGGGACATTATTTCCAACACTTACATGTTGAAATAAAAGGAGTTTAATTTCATTCTTATGTGTGTAAGAGACTTGAGAGAGAGGCCTTCATGTTGAGAGGGGTCTTAGGTGTGGTTTCATGGCGTGAAAGAAGAGGAGAGTCCTCTTCCCTTAGGGTGTGCGCAAAAATTAGGTTTCTAGAGTTTTGGATCTCAAGGTTTGGGAAGAGAGGAAAAATAAGAAAAAATATTTTTCTCTCCATCTTTCTTTCACCTCTTCATCTCCTCCAGAAGTTCATCTTCAATCTTTAAAAAGATTCCAAAGATTTGACGAAAGGATCTAGATCAGTCAAGAAGAAGATGTTTACGTGAGCTAGCACTCTCGAGAAGACCGATCAGATCGGAGCTTCGAGTGGATTTTTCATAGATATGGATACGTGTGTGGCTGCAAATGACCACCAAAGATCCTCTCTACTATATCTCTCAGTAGTGGTTATCATTGATCCATGCAAAGGTATCGAGTTCTAAACTCAAATTAGAAGAAGATGTGATCTACTGCTCACATGCATGCATGCTGATTTTATCTTCAGTATTTTTTAAATTTTATATGCAATATATCATATCATATATCCTAGAGTAGGTTGATTTGATGATTAGATCAGATGTATGTTAGATTAATTTGATTAATCTATTTATTTTTTGTTATAATTTATTCAAAAAATTTTTAAAATACATGCATGAAATCACCTACGTTCACCAACAGTGGTATCAGAGCCCAGATTCATTATGACATGATTTATGTACATATTAAATCTAAAATTTAATTTTATTTAGATCTGATATATGATATTTATATTTAAATTTAATTAATGATAGATTGCATAAACTGATATAAGATTGTCCTGTTGTAAGGTTTACCCCTTACAGTGAAAAGATTATTCTAGTTTGGCTTATATTTGGTAAAATCTGATTTTATATCATGGGTGTGATGTTTATGATCTAATTTTGATGTAATCTAAAATTATAATCAGATCTGATATAATTTAGATTAGATCTAAATTCATATATATATGATATGTGATTAGATTAGATAATCCAATTAGCAAGTACTTGGATTGGGTTGATCACTAGGCCGTCCGGTTATAGTAGCAAGAAAGATTTAAAGGCCCTCTCTTTTCATTCGATGGGGTGCTCTTATGACATGTAGGGGTGCCATGTGATTAGATCTCATGAAGAAGAACATGAAAAGAAGAACTTATTTTTTTATAAAATCTTAGATTTTGAAATCCTAGTTTGTTGTATGTGATACAAAGTTGTATGAAATGTAAGACATCTAATCTATGTGATTAAAATTATTTTAATCATAAAAAAATAAAACTTGAATCATAAAAATTTTAGATATAATCTAAAAGATATTTATGATTGATTTTATTTTAGTGTTATGGAAGATTTTTTAGATTTGAAACTCTTGGAGAACTGCTTGCATAATCACTGAGCTGATCTAGTTTTGAACTGAGTTGATCCATCCCCTTGTATAGCAGCTCAATGTTGTTTGAGTCGACTCAATTTCAGAATAGAAAACCTTTGTATAACATTTGTTGTAAATTATTTACAAAATAAAAAGGTTGAAATTATTTCAAACCTAAACCTAAACCTAAACCCATGTTAATGTTGAAACTTAATTTAGAATTAAGTGTAAAATTGATTAGATCTAGAATTGTGATGTAAGATCTAATGATATTGCATAAAATATGAAAATATGGGTTAGCTCAAATCAAGTCATTTTAATTGGGTTAGACTTAAGGTTAGAATCAAAGAATTAATTGATCATGTAAAAAAATTGATTAAGTCTAATCAAATGTTGAATTAGATTAAACAGGATTTCTCTAATACAATAGTTGTAGATGGTCAAGTCTGTATCTTTGATTAGACCAAATGGATCTTGATTGTAGCACAGTGGTTGAATCTGAATCATTAGATTGATCAAATTGAAATTAATTAATCAATTAGTGTTTAAAATAAGTTTGATATTTTGATCGATGGTTTTTAATTGGGAGCGACTTACCTGACCATTTCGATAGTGTCTAAGGCAAGCTTAACAGACCTTCCTACCAATCTCACTTACCTAGCCAGTTTGATGGATTATGTCTTGATTAGATCACTAAGTGATTCGAGTTGACCCATGTCATTAAGGTTGATCAGTGTGACTGATCTAGGTGCCATTTCAACCAGCATGATCCTAATCTAATTAAGTAACTTGGTGAAGTCAGTGAGAGGATTGTGGTTTACTGGTTGATCTCTTCTCTTCTCTTGACTCATAAATTAAATCTTCTAAATTATTAGATCCCTAAAATAGGTTAGTTATGAGGATAACTAGATCATAGCCTCCCATTAAGATGAATGATAATGAGTCCATTATTTCTGATTAACATTATAAGCGCCTTCCGTCTGGTATTCTTTCTAAATGATGAAATTATCATTTATCATATAATGACTCTATTGTACTATCTGATGATGATTGGGTTGACCGAGCTATCCTCGGACCTGATCATTCATTAGTTAGAATCACTAAATAGATTCATGTTAATGGTTTGACCTAACTGAGATTTTCAGTGGAGGTCCATCGCTTACTGAAATAAAACTTGGGGTAAAATTAATTACTAAAATTTATTTGGAGAAATAATTGATTGAGAACCTACCAATAGATGCATATGGGTTGATCGAGCTATCTTCGGGCTTGTATGCAGTCTGTATGGATTCTAGTATCCACTAAGGTGTTGCTCCAAGAATTGATTTTGATGATCACATACCATTTGAGGAGACTACTAATAAGTTTTCTATGTTTGAAGATTACTTTTATGATATTTTAGGTAGTCCAAGAGATTGGGTTTGAAAAGCTTCATTAAATATGTCAAAAGTTGAAGTTTCAACAAGTTGATGAAGTTTTGAAGGTTTTTTAGAGTGTCCAAATTGATTTGAATTCATTTGAGAGTGTTTGGATGAGTTCTAGTAAGTTTCGAATCTTAAATACATGAAAAACTGGGTTAGAACATGATGGATGACCCACCTAGGTCATCCCCTTCTGTTGGCAATCGGCATGCAGTATTTTAGATCATGACACGCTGTAGGATGACCCACCTGGGATACCTCATAGTAATTGTGACACCCCCTAGAATGCCCTCCTAAGACCCTGAGACCAAAACAGAAAGCAGGACTTTTTGTTTGGCCATTTGGAATGCCCCATGGGATGCTCCAATGCTAGTGGGATGCCCCATGGGATGTTCCATTCTGGGTGAGTTGTGTAATGACTAGTTTTTAGTCTATTTTTGATGTATTTAATATGCATTAAACTCACTCCAACAGCTCTAAACCAACTCTAAGACATTCTCAAGGGTAAATGACAACTATAAATGCTCTATTCAAGTAGAAAATCATAAGGTTTTTTCAAGCTCAAAGATTAAATACGAGAAAAACTATTTTCAGCTCTAAAAAAGAGATTGAAGCATTTAAGCACTTTACCAACCACTCTCCAGCGACAATCAAGTATTGAATTCATTGAGAGTGAACAGCAAAAGCTTCCATCCCTTAAGTATTATATTTTTATTATTTTTATTGTGTGTATTTAAGGGATTTGTGTACTGAAATTTGTATACTCTATTTTTCTCAAACAGTTTTTGGGTGTTTAAGTTTTGGGGAGTTCCAAAACTCATTTGGGTTGATTCGAATCCTGAATCAGAGTATTGAGGATTGGGTTGTATGTGAAAAATAAGTATTCTTGCTTGGAAGGCAAGGGTTGGAGGTGTCTGACCTGGTGTAATCCATTGTTATCCATTTAGTGGATTGAATTCTCAAGTAGGGACTTGGAGAGTGGATATAGGTGCAAGATTAGCACCGAACCACTATAAATCTTTTGTGTTTGTTGTGCTTCCCTCTTTTATCTTATTCTTTGTACTCATTACTTGCTTATTTCTTATTTGTGTTTGATTTTATTTCTATTGCAAGTTGATACACTTCACTCTTCACCTTGGCATATTACTTAAGTAGTTCAATTTTTCAAATTTCAAAAAGACCCAATTCACCCCCCTCTCGGGCTCCATATCTGGGTAATAAGTGGTATCAGAGCTTGGTACTCTAGTTCTTACTTGATTTAACTATCAAGAGCTAAAGATCTATGGTAACCCAATTTGGCACATTCCTATTCGAAGGGCAATCCACAAATTGACCTCTACTTTTCAATGGGTCAAACTACACCTATTGAAAAGCTTGGATGAAAATTTTCATTCAAGTACTTGACTATGACATGTGGGGTGTCATACTAAATGGACCACGCACACCCATCAAATTGATTGATGGCATGTTTATCCCTAAGTCGTAAGGTGAATGGGATGATTTTGATAAGAAAATGGCTCAGCTCAATGCTAAAGTCATGAATACTTTATATTGTGCTTTGGATGCTAATAAATTTAATCATATTTTCACATGCATTTCTGCTAAAAAAATTTGGGATAGGCTAGAAGTCACACACGAAGGCACAAACCAAGTAAAAGAATCTAAAATCAATATGCTTGTAGACAACTATGAATTATTTAAAATGAAACCTGAAGAATCAATAACATAAATGTTCACTCAATTCACTGACATCATAAATGGTTTAAAAAATCTTGACAAATATTACTCTAACAGTGATCTTGTGAGAAAAGTGCTCAGATTATTACCAAGATCATGGGAAGCGAAAGTCACTATAATCCAAGAGGCCAAGGACTTGAATGTTCTATCATTGGAGAAACTACTTGGATCCCTCATGACCCATGAACTGACCATGAAGCAGCATATTGAGGAGAAAATCAGAAGAAAGAGGACCATAGCCCTCAAGTTAACAGCTCAAGAAGAGGATGACTCAGAAAATCAGACAATAGTGAAGTAGATGAGGATTTGGCCCCGATCACTAGAAAATTCAGACGGTTCATGAGAAGAAAAAGATAAGGGACCAAAAGAAGGCCACCAGCTAAGGGGGAGCCAAGTAAAGAGAAGAGAAAGGAGTAGCCCATAATTTGCTATGAGTGCAAGAAGCCTGGCCACTTCAAATCAAAATGCCTTCAGCTCAAGAAAGATCAAAAGAAGTTTAAGAAGAAGAAGGCCATGATGGCTACATGGAGTGATAGTGACGACTCCACCACTGATGAAGAAACCCAGGAAGAAGCCAACCTGTGCCTTATGGCATACGAAAATGAGGTATCATTTGAAACTCAACTGGAATTTACTTATGATGAATTATTAGAAGCCTTTCATAAACTCTTAAATGACCTAAAAGAATTAGAAATTAAAAATAAAAATCTAAAATCAAGAAATCATGAATTAAGCAAAGAAAGTGAAGAAATTGATAAGAAAAATAAAAAATTAGATCTAAAAAATCAATCACTAATAAAAGAAAAAGATGAACTCTCTAATCAAAATGAAACTCTTATAAAAGAAAATCAAAAACTAAAAAAAGAGATATCAAATTTAAAATCTATAATTGATAAATTTACTTTAAGTTCAAATAAATTTCAAATAATTATTGACAGTCAAAAGGCTATATATGATAAAGCAGGACTTGGCTACAACACTCTAAGAAAATAAAAGTCCTTCAAAAATATTTTTATCAATGAATCCATAAGAAATCTAACAAATATTACTTATTTTAGATGTGGTATGGTAGGGCATAAAGCATATACATATTCATCAAATAAATTTAATGGTAGAAAGATTAAGAAAATATAGGTTTCAAAAGGAACTATTGTGACTAACCCCAAAGGACCCAAGTTAGCTTGGGTACCTAAGGTTAAAATTTGATCTCATATGTGCAGGTGTGTTTTGCATCCCAAGTAATAAAAAGGAAGTGGTATCTTGATAGTGAATGCTCAAGATACATGACAAGTGATGAATCATAATTTATCACACTGAAAGCCAAGAATGGAGGGATGGTCAACTTTGGAGACAATGGCAAAGAAAAAATCATCGGTATTAGTAACATTGGTATCACTCCCTCCACTTATATTGAAAATATTTTGCTTGTAAATGGTCTTAAACATAACCTGTTAAGTATTAGTCAATTGTGTGATAAAAGTTATAAAGTAGTTTTTGAATCATCCATGTGCATTGTAACTAGTCCAACTGATGCTAGCACTAGATTCATTGGACATAGGCATGACGATGTTTACATAATTGATTTGGATAATCTCTCTTTACAAAGCATGCAATGTCTTATAGCTATGAATGCTAAAATTAATGAGACTAGTTGACTTTGGTACCATAGGTTTGTACATATTAGTATGCACACACTTTCTAAAATCATTAAAAAAGATTTAGTTTTTGGTTTGTCAAAAATTAGTTTTGATAAAGATAAAATATGTGATGCATGTCAATTAGATAAACAAATAAGATTTTTTTTTTAAATCTAAAAATATTATTTCAACTTCTAAATTTCTAGAACTCTTGCATATGGATTTATTTGATCCTACAAGGTCAACTAGTCTAAGAGAAAAAAGATATGGTTTTATAATCATTGATAATTTTTTATGTTTTACTTGGATTCTATTTTTAGCTTCTAAAGATGAAGTATTTTCTACATTCTCTAAGTTTTGCCGAAAAGTTTCCAATAAAAAAGGTTTACAAATTATTTCTATTCGAAGTGATCATGAAACTGAATTTAAAAATAAAGACTTTGAAAAATTTTATGATGAAAAAGGTATAGATCATAATTTTTTAGCACCTAGAACACCATAACAAAATAACGTAGTTGAAAGAAAAAAAAAATACAAGAAGAAATGGCACATACCATGCTATGTGAAAGCAAGCTTCCAAAGTACTTTTGGGCAGAAGCAATTAACACAGTATATTACATTCTAAATCATACCTTAATAAAATCAATTTTAAAGAAAACACCTTATGAACTATGGAAGGGTGGAAAGCCTAATATAGGTTATTTTCATATTTTTGGTTGCTAGTATTTTTTTTTGAATAATGACAAAGATAGCTTAGGTAAATTTGATGCTAAATCTGATGAAGCTATCTTTCTTGGCTACTCCACTTTTAGTAAAACTTTTAGAGTATTTAATAAAAGATCACTAATAGTGAAAGAGTCAATTCATATTATTTTTGATGAAACTAATGACCTTCCATCAAGAAAAAGAGAGAGGATACTGATGATGCAGGTATCGTAGAAGATGGAATGAAGGAGCTCACTCTAAATGACTTGGATCAACAAAACAAGGATTAGATGGATGAAAACATCAATAATCAGAACATTCAAGAGCAACCTCAAAACACAGATAATCTTTCAAGAGAATGGAGGTATATCGACAATCATCCTAAAGAATTAATAATTGGTGTTCTGGCACAAGGTGTAGGCATTAGATCTTCATTTAGAGATGTTTGCAATTATGTAGCTTTTGTTTCTCACTTAGAACCTAAAACAATAGATGAAGCTGAAAAAGATAATAACTGGATAATTACCATGTAAGATGAATTAAATCAATTTGAAAGAAATAATGTATGGACACTAGTTGCAGGACCTAAAAATCATCCAATAATAGGAACCAAATGGGTATATAGAAACAAATTAGATGAAGATGGAAATGTTATAAGAAATAAAGCAAGATTAGTTACTAAAGGATATAATCAACAAGAAAAAATTAATTTTGATGAAATATTTGCTCCTGTTGCTAGACTAGAAGCTATAAGAATGCTACTTGCTTTTGCTTGCTTTATGAATTTTAATTTGTTTCAAATGGATGTTAAGAGTATTTTTCTAAATGGTTATATTGTTGAAGAGGTTTATATTGAACAACCCCCTGGCATTGAAAATTATAAATTTTTAGATCATGTATTTAAATTAAACAAAGTATTATATAGATTAAAACAAGCTCCTAGAACTTGGTATGAAATATTAAGTAAGTTTTTATTAGAAAATAATTTTTCAAGAGAAAAAGTTGACACTACTCTTTTTATAAAGAGAAAAGATAAAGAAATTCTAGTCATACAAATATATGTTGATGACATTATATTTGGATCTACTAATCAAAATTTGTGTTAAGAATTTGCCAAGCTTATGCAAGGGGAGTTCGAAATGAGCATGATAGGAGAACTCACATTCTTCTTTGGACTCCAGATCAAACAAATAAAGGAAGAGATCTCTATCACTCAAAGTAAGTATACAAGAGAGTTTTTAAAAAAATTTGAAATAGAGAGCTCAATAATTGTAAGTACCCCTATGACCCCTTCCTGTAAATTAGAAAAGGATGAGCAAGGTAAAAGTATTGATACAAAATTTTATAGAAGTATGATATGATCTTTATTATATCTGACTACAAGTAGACCTGATATAATGTTCAATGTATATATGTGTGCTAGATATCAATCAAACCCTAAAAAATCACACTTAAATACTATTAAAAGAATGTTTAGATACTTAAAAGGGATACAGAACCTAGGTCTTTGGTTTTCAAAATAATCATCTATGGACTTAATAGGTTTTTCAGATGCTGACTTTGCTGGATGTAAACTTGATAGAAAAAGTACTAGTGAAACTTGCTAATTTCTAGGAGTAAATTTAATCTCCTGATTTAGCAAGAAGCAAAATTCAGTGGCCTTGTCTACGACCGAGGTCGAATACATTGTAGCTGAAAGTTATTGTACTCAAATCTTTGTAGATTAAGCAACAGTTCATGGATTTTAGCATTGAACTCAAAAATATTTCTATAAAATATGATAACACTAGTGCCATTAATTTAATCAAAAATTCAATTCAACACTCTAGGTCAAAATATATTGAAATTAGACATCATTTTATAAGAGAACATGTTCAAAATAATAATATAATGCTTGAATACATAAATATTGAAAATTAATTAGCTGATATTTTTACTAAAATCCTTAATGAAAATAAATTTTATGAAATTAGAAGAAAATTGAGCATCTTAGATCCTTCTATTTGAATTCCTATCACAATTTGTTAGATGTATGCCTTAGATGCCAGATTGGCTAACACATTCCTGTACAAATCTAAGGGCAAATTTATAATTTTGACTATAAATCAATAAATGGGTTATTCTTCTATCACATTGTGTACATTGTGTTTGTGATATATCTTTTGAGTTAGTAGGAATGTCAATTCATATTTTTAAGAGTTGAAAATTTAAGGGATGAATTTACATAACTAACTCATAAACAGCTCCTGACCATAGGATCATCACGAGGATGGTGATCGATCCGAAAGGTTGGTGTACGATCGCTTCCTTAGAATAGATATGTCTTGAGTCTACGGTGTGGAGACACCGAGTGAGAGTACAGGTATTCATTGAGAATGAGAGTACTGAGCGTGACTACCTCGAGCAGTCATAAGGAAGTCTACCTTCTCGTCGATGACTAGCTCGATGCTGCAGTTGTGTATCTAGTTTTTGACCTAAGGTGCATCGATAGTTCATCTTGAGTGTGTTATAGTTTGACTACATCATAACTCGGTCTCCTAGCCATTCGAAATCCTGAGGTGTATGTTGGCTGTAGCATATTCATTGTAGGAACTAGCTCGCACCAAGATGGGATCTATCAACCTCGATAGATGAGAGGAGTAGTTCTATGATGATCGAAAGATCGAGTCCTTAAGCCCATGGCCATGGCAGAGTGAAATAATGGAAAAGGAGTTTTCCATTGGGGTTTCACATCGGACTCGGATCGATCGATTGATTCTTATGACTGATGTTGGGTTTGACGAGTTCACCTTAACCCTAATTCAGTCGGAACTCATGATAGAGGAACTCAATCACATAGGTAGCTGCACCAATAGGTTCATCTTCAGTTCTGATGGGTTGCCACCATATACTGCTAGGTGTCACTGATGGATTTTGGGAGCAATTAGAATGATCTTGATGATCGATCATTCTAATTGTCTGAATCAGAAGAGTTCTGATCCATCGAAAGGAGTTTCGATGATATCGATGATGAGATCATGACATGTCTCATTATTATATAAAATTGAACCTAACTGGATTACACAAACAAGGGTTAGGGTCTGGATGTCATTAATTGGGCTAATCCAATTGATTTGGATTAAATCTAATTAGGTTCAAGAAAATTATGCTAGCACTCGATTGAGCCTAACTTTCTCCTCGTGTAATCTTTTCTATCTCGACTGAGTCAAATATGATTTGACTTATGCAAAAAATCTTGAGAAGGTTTTTTTCAGTCTAAATGAAGCTTGTCCAGCTCAGAAAAGGCTTGTCTTAATTCATGAGATGAATTTAACACAAGCACCTGCTAATTCCTGTCACCTGCCAATTTTATTTTAGGACATCTGTCAAATGTTGACATATGGGTCTTAAACTGAAGAGAGCTCATTGAAAGATTTTTATGGAGTATCCATATGCTAAAACCACATTGAATTGGGTGCCATAATCAGATTATGGTGTGAGCCCAATTGGATTAAAGTGGGCGCCCCAAATGGATAAGGATGAAGAGTCCTGATTAACATGGACTCTTTGGCGCCAACCCTTGCTTGTGCTTATCCAAAGTTGGTGCCAACATAAGAGTGAGGGTGGGGGTTCTTATCTGATGTGATTAGATGATATCACTCTACCAATCAAAATTTTTCCAGAATTAATTAGAATTTTTTAATTGATCGAATGATGTGGCACTGCGCAGCACAGTAGGGTCTATATAAACCCTATCTGCACCTAAGGTTTTAAATTTTTGTGAAAAACTATCAAAGCTGCTGCCCCCTCCCTTCTTCTCCACATCCTCCCTGCTCTCCTATCTCCCCTCTTCATGTCCAAGAAGTTGGACGTCTATCTGGCAAAGGTCCAAGGCGTGGTGATGCCTGGAACAGGAAGGCTGCAGGACATCTTCGACAGGCTGCTGCTCCAACTTCAGAAGGAGTTCTAAAGCACTTCCAAATCAGATAGAGATCTGATTTTTGGAGCATAGATTCATGAGGAGAATATGTTCTAAGTCCTACCTGAGTGGATATCGATAGAGGTCAGATGCTTGCGTGGCTATATCAGAACCTCGGGCTGTGCTGAGATCATCTACAGGGTAATTAGATTACTCTTGAGATATGTCTATACTTCTCATATTTTAGATTTAATTTTAGATTTTAAATATCAGATAATAAAATTAGATCTAATAGATATTAGATCTAAAATAGTGTAGGATAAAATTTTTAAATTATTCTGTCCCAGATTTGATGAAATCTGAAAGATCCTATAAAGAAAAAGGCTATTTTTTCTTCAACTGGTATCAGAGCTAGATTTTTGGCTCTATTTCAGATCTAATTTAGATCTAATTTTTATATTTATTTATTTGATATTTAAAATATTTTAGATATCACATCAGATATGATAGAATTTAAAATTAAAATATTTAAAATTAAATCTAAGAAGATCTAACATGCATCAGATGCATGACTAGACTAGGATTAGTTGAATCCATGAACAGTCTTAAGTTTTATATTTTAATGAGATTAAAATATAAATTAAATTAAATTTATTTTTTATTTTTTGATATTATAATTATTATAATCAGATCAAAAAATAAAAAATAAATTTTAATTTTTTCATAAAATTGATCTGTTGCATGCCTAGACTAGTTGTAGAATTATTTCAGTAACTTGTCTAAAATAGATTTAATTTTGAATAGTTTAATTTAAATCTTATTTTTTAGATATTACATGTAATGTATCAAATCTGAAAGTATGTTAATTAGATCAATTTTTGATACATGAGATGTATGCAAAGCATGTATTAGTTAGATCTTAAATTGTATATGAGATATATAAATTTAGATCTAACTAGTTTTGTAGTAAAATTTATATTTTTGATTAAGGTATTCCTCATGGCCGTCCGGTCATAAGAATAAAGTAGGGTTTAAAGGCCCTCTCCTCTCATTCAATGGGGTGTTCTTATGATGTGTAGGGGTGCTGCGCGTTCATCCTTAATCAAAAATCAAAACTTACTTTTCTGCAAAATCCTAGATCCTGAAATCCTAGGATTTATTTTACATGTTTTGGTTTTAAACCCAAGACTTAATTAATGAATTAAGCTGATGAAATTAAGTTAGGTCTAAAATTGAGAATTTCAGATCTAAGATATTTTCATAAAATTGGGTTCGAGCTTGGATAGCTCAATTAGGTCTAGCGGTTGATCAAATCGAATCAAGAGTTGGTTAGGTGGAATCATGAAAGTTAATAATTGACCAACCTAATAGGATTAAGTCTGGGTTAAGGTTGAATCACATTTATATGTGACTCGATCAAGTTAAGACCTAATTTGGCTCTGTGGTTAGAGCCTGGATTGTAGGCTAACCCAATTAGTTCTGGTTCGACAATTTGGTGTTTAAGATAAGTTGGGCAGATGTGACTGACTGGTTTTTAAATAGGAGCTACTCAACTCGAATACGTTCTTGTCAAGTTAATGAAATATCCCTCCCACCGGTCTCACTTACCTGGCCATATGTGTCGACTTAGTTCTGATTAGAGGTGGCTAACAATTCAAGATAATCCATGCCACTAGGTTAGTCATAATTGTTATGACTATGTCAAGTCAAGTTTAATGAGACCTAAATCAAATCTCCCTAAGAAAATATTAAGTCTAGATCTTCCACCATTATGGATGTGCGGGCCCTTTCTAGGGTTGATTGTTCTCGACTGGTTACAGTGGCTCAGTTGCACCGGAAAGATGCAATCATGTCCATTAGGCATTGGATGCTATGAATTAGAGGATGGGTTGGGCTCAATATTCCAGATATAGTGAGAGACCCAATCAGGAATCTAGTTCGTGCAAATGGTGGGTTTGACTTAATTAAGGATTGGAGCAATATCCCGGGCACGGTGAGCTTCATGAATTAGAGATCAAATTTTGGGTGCACTATGATTAGAGAATCATTGGACAAGAGTTGTCCACTCATCGATTGACCCATCACCAATAACTGTTAGGTGAGGTGGTGAGCCAGTCGGTGAGACCGCACCACCCATTAAAAATTACTGATCATGAAGATTTTCATATCTCTACCAAGAAAGTGTAGGGATCTGAGAAAATAGTGAGAGCCTAATTTATTTAAAAATGAAACCTCTAAATAAATTGGTTAAGTCTGATTATAAAATTTAACTAGAAACTTTCGACTCTCTACAGGAAACATGTCTACCTCCAACCCCCTGACCAAAATACTGGACACCTACAGATTGACTGGACCCAATTTCAAAGACTGATTGAGGAACTACAAAATTATTCTGGGTTTCAAAAAATTGACTCATGTCTTGGACCAGGACCCACTTGCCATGCCAGCATGTCTGACTGCTGAACAGAGAGCATCTCTAAAAAAGTGGACGGATGATGATAACAAAACAAGGTACTACATGTTGGGTGCAATGTCTGATGACTTGCAGTGCCAATATGAGAATATTTTGACTACCCACCAAATGTTGGCTCACCTACAAGAGTTGTTTGGTGAACAGAGTCGCATGGCCAAGTATCAAGTCTGTCAAAAAATTTTTAAGGCTAAGATGCATGATGGGCAGTCAGTCCAAGATCATTGTTTGATAATGATCAAAGATCTTGAGGAGCTTAAGAAGCTCGATATCATCTTAGACAAAGATTTTTAGATTGATGTGATCCTTCAATCCTTGTCTGATGCATATGGTCAGTTCATCATGAACTTTCATATGCATAAGATGCAGTATACCTTGATCGAGTTAATGAACATGCTGGTTACGGCTGAGCTTTCTATGAAAGGTTCAAAAGGCTCAGTTCTTACTATGGAGTGGACTTCTTCCAAGAGAAAGTCTTTTGGAAAAAAAAAAAATCTACGAAGAAGCAGAAGGTGGATGGCAAGAAGAAGAAGATAGAACCGAAGAAGAAGGCTGCTGATAAGGAAAAATATTTTCACTGCCAATCAGACGGCCATTGAAAGGAAAACTGTCTTTAGTACCTGGCCATCCTGAAGAACAAGAAGGATGGTCCTTCTGGAGGTATGCTTATTTTAGAATCTAATCTTACGATTTCTTCTGCATCTAGTTGGGTGCTTGACTTTGGTTCTAGTGCTCATTTGTGCACTTCTATGTAGGATCTTAAGGAGAGCAGGAGGCTGAGGGATGGAGAGATGATCCTACGCATCGAGAATGGAGCAAGAGTTGCTGCTGTGGTCGTGGAAATCTACCCTCTATGATTACCGTTAGGATTAGATTTATTTCTTAGAGATTGTTATTATGTGCCTACAGCAAGCAGAAATTTGATTTCTGTTTCATGTTTAGCACAAGAAGGCTATGTGATTAGCTTTCATAAGGACCATTGTAATATTTTTTATGAAAATAATAAAGTTGTAGATGATTTTTTTATTAACGATCTCTATCAGCTACATGTTGATGTATCTGTATTTAATATCGAGCAAAATGTGAATGCCATAGAATTAAAAGGCCTAGAGATAGTCTAAATGATAGGTATCTGTGGCATCTAAGGATAAGTCATATAGCGGAAGACAGGATTAATAAATTGGAGAAATTCGGGCTATTGAGTTCGTTGACTTTCGAGTCATATCTAGTTTATGAATCATGCCTTTAAGGCAAAATGACCAAGCTTCTTTTTGTGGGACATGGGGAAAGGGCCATAGACCTACTTGCCCTAGTACATACGGATGTGTGGCCCATTTGATGTGTCGGCTAGAGGCAACTACGTCTACTTCATTACCTTTACCGATGATATATCTAGGTACGGATATGTATTTCTAATGAAACACAAGTCTGAAGCTTTTGAAAGATTTAAAGAATTCAGACATGAGGTAGGAAAACAAACAGGAAAGCCCATTAAGGTTCTTCGATCAGATCGAGGAGGTGAATACCTTAGTCAAAATTTTCTAGACTATCTTAAGGACAATGGTATAGTCTCTCAATGGACTTCACCTGGAATGCCTCAACTCAACGAGGTTTCAGAATGGAGAAATCGGACCCTATTAGATATGGTCCGTTTCATGATGAGCTTCACGACCTCCCTGAATTTCTTTGGGGATATTATCTCATGATAGCAATTTATGTATTGAATAGGGTTCCCTCTAAAACTGTTCTTATCACACTGTATGAGATATGGCATGGTAAGAAGCCAAGTCTGAATCATCTCAGAATTTGGAGTTGTCCGGCTCATGTCAAGAGACAACAGACGGACAAGTTAGAGTTCAGATCTTTTAGAGCTCGATTCATAGGATATCCTAAAGAGTCATTAGGATATTATTTTTATATTTTGAAAGACTACAATGTGATTGTGAGTCGAAATGCTGTTTTTCTTGAAAAATAGTTTATTCAAGATGGTGGCATCAGAAGAATAATTAAACTTACAGAGAATGTTTTCCAAGAGCAACGAGCTAAAGAACATGAGGAACCTAATCAATCAGAACCAGTCCTAACACAACCTCTTCCACCTCGTAGATTGATTAGGGTTTCCCATCCTCCTGAAAGGTATTTAAGTACCATACAAGAGGATGTAGATGAAATGTTCCTCACTGAAAATGGAGTTTATGGTGATGATCTCAAGACCTATGACGAGCGATATCAGATATCGACTCCGAGAAATGGTTAGAGGCAATGAGATCAAAAATTGACTCGATGCACTCAAACTAAGTCTGGACCTTGATAGATCCACCTGAAGGTATTGTACTTGTTGGGTGTAAATAGATCTTCAAGAGAAAGATAGGTGCAGATGGGAATGTTGAGACATTCAAGGCTAGGCTCGTAGCAAAAGATTATAGTCAGCGTGAAGGCATTGACTATCAAGATACCTTCTCGCCTGTAGCCATGCTAAAATCCATCCGCACATTGCTTGCTGTTGCGGTCTATTTTGATTATGAAATATGGTAGATAGATGTGAAAACGATATTCTTAAATGGACATCTTGAGGAAGATATCTATATGGAACAGCCGCTTGATTTCACATCCAGTGATGATGATCACAGGATCTGCAAGCTGCAAAGGTCCATTTATGGACTTAAGCAAGCATTTCAGAGCTGGAATACTCATTTCAATGATGTGATCAAAACATTTGATTTCATCAAGAATGAGGAGGAACCATGTGTGTTCAAAAAGGTCAGTGGGAGCGTGGTTGTCTTCCTCATATTGTACGTAGATGACATCCTCCTAATTGGGAATGACATTCCCATATTGACCTCAGTCAAAGTATGGTTGTCTAAGGAGTTCTCTATGAAAGATCTAGGAGAGGCATTTTTTATACTGGATATTAAGGTCTATAGAGATAGACCAAATAGGATGCTCGGACTTTCATAGAAGATGTACATAGAGGAGGTGCTAAAAATGTTTAGCATGAAAAACTCCAAAAGAGGTTTAGTACCTTTTAGACATGGCGTTCATCTCTCCAAGAAGATGTGCCCTAGCACACCTGAGGAGATTGAACGCATGAGCAAGATCCCTTATGCTTGGCAATAGGGAGCCTCATGTATGCCATGCTATGTACATGACCTGATATAGCCCATACTGTGAGTGTCACAAGCAGATATTAGTCGAATCCAGATGAAGAGTACTAGACTTCTGTGAAATGTATCCTTAAGTACTTGAGAAGAACTAAGGATATGTTTCTAGTCTTTAGGAATGGAGAACTCCAGATTCAGGGATATACAGACTCAGACTTTATGTCTGATATAGATGATCGAAAGTTAACATTTGAGAGTTTGTTCATTTGCAATGGTGGTGCAGTTGGCTGGAAGAGTTTCAAACAGATGGTGATTGCTGATTCCACCATGGAGGCAGAGTATATTGCTGTATCGAAAGCTACGAAGGAGACATTCTAGTATAAAAAGTTTGCCGCAGAGCTTGGAGTGATATCATCAGATGTCATACCTCTTTACTATGATAATAATGGTGCCATAGCCCTAGCTAAGGAGTCAAGATCTCACCATAAGTCCAAGCACATCGAGCGGCGATTCCATTTGATTCGTGATTACCTCGAAAAGGTTTATGTCGAGATCAAGATAGTCGACTCCACAGACAATGTGGCAGATCTGCTGACTAAGCCATTGGGCCAGCAAAAGATCGAAGCCCACCTTGAGAAGATGGAACTTAGATATGTAGCCAATTGGCATTAGGTCAAGTGAGAGTTTGTTAGATGTGTGCCCTAGATGCCAGATTGGCTGACACATTCCTGTACAAATCTAAGGGCAAATTTATAATTTTGACTATAAATCAATAAATGGGTTATTCTTCTATCACATTGTGTACATTGTGTCTATGATACATCCTTTGAGTTAGTAGGAATGTCAATTTATATTTTCAAGAGTTAAAAATTTAAGGTATGAATTTACATAACTAACTCATAAATAGCTCCTGACCATAGGATCATCATGAGGATGGTGATCGATCTGAAAAGTTGGTGTACGATCACTTTCTTAGGATAGATGTGTCTTTAGTCTACGGTATGGAGACACCAGAGTGAGAGTATAGGTATTCATTGAGAATGAGAGTACTGAGCGTGACCACCTCGAGCAGTCATAAGGAAGTCTACCTTCTCGTCGATGACTAGCTCGATGCTATAGTTGTGTGTCTAGTTCTTTGATCTGAGATGCATCGACAGTTCACCTTGAGTGTGTTATAGTTTGACTACACCATAACTCAGTCTCCTAGCCATTCAGAATCCTGAGGTGTATGTTGGTTGTAGCATATTCGTTGTAGGAACTAGGTCGCACCAAGATGGGATCTATCAACCTCGGTAGATGAGAGGAGTAGTCCTATGATGATTGAAAGATCGAGTTCTTAAGCCCATGACCATGGCAGAGTAAAATAATGGAAAAGGAGTTTTCCATTGGGATTTTACATCGGACTCGGATCGATCGATTGATTCATATGACTGATGTTAGGTTTGATGAGTTCACCTTAACCCTAATTCAGTCAGGACTCATGATAGAGGAACTCAATCACATAGGTAGCTACACCAATAGGTTCATCTTCAGTTCTGATGGGTTGCCACCATATACTGCTAGGTGTCACTAGTAGATTTTGAAAGCAATTAGAATGATCTTGATGATCGATCATTCTAATTGTCTGAATCAGAAGAGTTCTGGTCCATCGAAAGGAGTTTCAATGAAGTCGATGATGAGATCACGACATGTCTCATTACCATACGAAATTGAATCTAACTGGGTCACACAAATAAGGGTTAGGGTCTGGATGTCATCAATTGGGCTAACCTATTTGATTTGGATTAAATCCAATTAGGTTCAAGGAAATCATGCTAGCACTCGATTGAGCCTAACTTTCTCCTCGTGTAATCTTTTCTATCTCGACTGAGTCAAATATAATTTGACTCACCCAGAGAATCTTGAGAAGATTTTTCTCAGTCTAAATGAAGCTTGTCTAGCTTAGAAAAGACTTGTCTTAATTCATGAGATGAATTTAAGACAAGCACCTGCTAATTCCTGTCACCTGTCAATTTCATTTTAGGACATCTGTCAAATATTGACATATGGGTCTTAAACTGAAGAGAGCTCATTGAAGGATTTTTGTAGAGTGTCCATATTCCAAAACCACATTGAATTGGGTGCCATAATTAGATTATGGCGTGAGCCCAATTGGATTAAAGTGGGCGCCCCAAATGGATAAGGATGAAGAGTCCTGATTAACATGGACTCTTTGGCGCCAATCCTTGCTTGTGCTTATCCAAAGTTGGCACCAACATAGGAGAGAGGGTGGAGATTCTTACCTGATATGATCAGATGACATCACTCTATCAATAAAAATTTTTCCAAAATTAATTAAAATTTTTTGGTTGGTCGAATGATGTGGCACTGCGCAGCGCAGTAGGGTCTATATAAACCCTGTTTGTGCCTAGGGTTTTAAGTTTTTATGAAAAACCATCAAAGCTGCCACTCCCTCTCTTTTTCTTTATGTCCTCCCTGCTCTCCTATCTCCCCTCTTCATGTCTAAGAAGTTGGACATCCATCTGGCAAAGGTCCAAGGTGTGGTGACGCCTGGAACAGGAAGGCTGCAGGACATCTTCAACAGGCTGCTGCTCTAAATTCAGAATGAGTTCTGAAGCACTTTCAAATGAGATAGAGATCTAATTTTTGGAGCATAGATTTTTGAGGAGAAGATGTTCCAGGTCCTGCCCAAGTGGATACTGGTAGAGGTCAGGTGCTTGCGTGGCTACATCAGAACCTCGGGCTGTGCTGAGATCATCTACAGGATAATCAGATTACCCTTAAGATATGTCTATACTTCTCATAATTTTAGATTTAATTTTAGATTCTAAATATTAAATAATAAAATTAGATCTAATAGATATTAGATTTGAAATAGTATAGGATAAAATTTTTAAATTATTTCACCCCAGATTTGATGAAATTTTGAAGATCCTACAAAGAAAAAAGGTAATTTTTTCTTCATAATTTTGCTCTCAAAATTTTTTTAAAATTTTTTAATTTTATTATCCTAATTTTTGGGAGCCATCTATCAATTTTTGAAGATTTTTTAAATCATTTAAAATTTTTTAATACTATTCAGATACCTTCTTGGATTTTTATCCATTGAAATTTTCTGTCAAAAATCACATCAAAATTTATATAGACTCTCCATGACCTTCTCAACTCGATGTGACCATTTTTTGATTTTTTTTCTTAATTTTTCTCTCTATTTAAATCATTTTCTCCATCACTTGAAAGAGCCCTAAATGGGGCATCCCATGGGACATCCCATTTATGTGGGTAGGTCACTTATAAGTGAGCCCACCCGATCATTTTCCAATAGAATAGGGAGTTGGGATGCCTCAAATTCTAAGCCTTCTTCTCTCCCTCTCGTTCCAATCAAGAACCCACATCCTTGCTCTCCTAAAAACCTCAAAATCCCTCCAAACCAAAACTCATTCTTCTCAAATCCTTGGTTCTCATGGCTCATTTTTGGTTTTTCCTAAATTTTCAAACCCTAGTCATCAAATCCATGGGAAACCTCTCAAAAATCGACTTCTCCTCCTTGATTTCGGTTCAATCCAACCCTTTTTCACTCTTAAGATCATTTTCCACCTTTCTCTTGCATCATGACCCCCAAGATGAAGATGCCATAAAGGAGGAAGTCCGTGAGATCCCTAGAGCCAGAGGAAAGAAGGAAGAAGATTGCACAAGAACCACCTTATGCTTCACCTCCTGTGACACCAAGTAAGATTTCCTTGTCTATTAGAAAAGTTGCATTGGGTAGGAATGTAGATTTCAAGTTCTTAAGATAAGATGGATTTTCTATTAGGGAGAAGATGATTCAGCAAGGTTGGAAATTCTTTTTGAGTTTATCCGAACCAGTTTACATAGATTTGGTGAAGAAATTTTATTCCAATCTAGTTTTCTCTGAGGGAGTCTTAAAATCTACTGTTAAGGGTGTTCAGATCATTTTAAATACTCTAAGACTAGGTAGATTGCTTCAAATGTCCTGTGAATGTAGTTATTTGGATGAACTGCCTAAGAAAGAAGTTGGACTTAGGACCATACTTGGAAGGGATGATGTGGAAGATTTTCTAAAAATTAAAGCTAAGAATTTGAGTGTGGAGATGAGACTGCTCCACCATATGGTTTCCAAAATTTTTTTTCCTAGAGGGGGAGGATCTGATCTGATGATGGGGAGAGCATATGTCTCATGCACCATGTTGTTTCAGAGTCTCCCTTGAACCTTTCATTTTTGATGTTTGATGCTATGAGGGATGCCTTGAATAGGTCCAAGGCTCTCTTGCCCTATGGTATGGCCCTCACAGTTATCTTCAAAGAGGATGGGTCAGTTTTGATGGAGAGACTGTTTGTAGGCTGTCATATATTGACACCTACAACAACCACTCTCTTAGGAGGATGTGATTTATGAGAGTAGATGGCCAGTGGGCCAAGAGTCGTGCTATAGAGGAGGATAGACATGAGGATGAGAAGCATACTGAGGGGGAGGGTCCATCTTCTCTTGTGCCCAGGTCGAGTCCAATTATTCACTATATTTTAGAGCCTGAGGTAGGACCGTCGATTAGAGTTCCCCTATCTAGTCATACCATGCCTAATTTTAGCTTGGGGGATGTTGATATGGGACAGCTAGCTGAGAGAGTGGCAGAGATTTTATCAGTTCAGCTGCAGTGATTTAAGGATCAACTTCTTCAGTCTCACCAATTCTAGCAGCAGTAGTTCCAGGATCAGATCTGCAGCAGCTCCATCAGTTTTAGCTATACCAGGAGCAGATTCTACAGCAGGTACAGTAGCAGGCATAGCAGCAGCCACAACAGCCATAGTAGTTTCATCGTACCTCTTCGACTGCCTTCTCTGCTCCATCATTTGATTCATCTATTGTCCCATATTTCTTCATTGATGGAGCTATTATCGGATTTGAGTATCAGATTGCAGGGTATGGAGAGCTCCATTCTAAGATTCAATGGCAGGATCTTTGATTTGGAGAGAGAGATCAGACAGGTAGTAGCATCTCTCTCTACTGGCATGGGCATATCAACTTCTTCTGTACCACAGATGGATGACCTGGCTCGAGAGATAGAGAGACTTCACAGTCAGCTTCGTTCCTCTCTTGAGTTGCTTCAGACAGACATCAGAGACTCCAGAGACTTCCTATCTGCTTATCTTGATGGGCTCCAAATTACTATGAGGGGGATCTTGTCTCTATTGGAGCACGATCCTGGCTCCTCCCACAGACCTTGGGTGCAGCGGAACCAGCAACGAACAAATCTGGAGACTTCTGGACTCGATCAAAGGCCCTTCACGAAATCAGCCTGGTTGCTGTCTTCTTCGTCAGCCTTTCATTCCAGATGAAGAATACCTCTGAAATCATCTCCAAAATATTCAAAATCTGGTACCCAACTAGATTAGGCCGAGACTGAGGTCTTTCAATTCATAGATCTTGAATTGGGGTATTCTAGATAGGGAAGAAGGTAGATGGAGACAGACCTTGCAGATCTGTCCTGCTGTAGCCTTTCCTGTAGATCTGTTGATGGAGATCTCACCTGCACCTCAAACGACCTCAGATCAACTCCAAATCTGAGAGAAACTTGTACCAACATCTTCGAAAGAGATTCCAGGTCTTGGATTGATGTTTGGGCGGCTGCAAGAGAGGGAGAGACAGATCTGGTTGGCGGCTGCAAGGGGCAAGGGGCATGGAGAATGGTTGGAGAGAGAGGGAGAAGAGAGAGAGAGACTTGGGAGAAAGAGTCTTCTATTACTTGGCTTCTTTTAAACCTATACAAGTACATGTATATATAAACATCGAGTCAAGTGACCCAAACCCAAAACTCCCTTGACCAACTCTATGGGAGATTAGGTTAACCCAAGCCCATGTACACCCATGACTTGACCTAATCTCACCTACCCTGGGTCTAGACCTGGCCCATAAAGAGTTGGTTCCTTGAGGCCCACATAACCTAGACCTCAAGAACCTGAAAGGCCCACAGCCTTTCAACCTAGGGCCCAACTAGCCCTAGAGCCTCCATGAAGCCCTCATGAATGATGGACCTTGGCCTTAGCCTTGGTCCCCTGGGCCTTGAGCACACCACCTGAATCATAACAATCTCCACCTTGGTGTCCCAAGGCCTCAACCAGCTCCACTCTATCCTTGCGACTGTAGACCCATTTGCAGCCAATGGGCCTCTTCCCATGTGGCAACTGCACCAATCGCCACGTCTGGTTCTAATAGAGAGACTGCATCTCCTCGGACATCACCTGAACCCACCGCTCTCTGTCCTGGCTCTCAATAGTCTCCTGATACATATATGGGTCTCCATTCGCTATCACCAGGGCATATGATAGCATCTCCTCGAAGCCATATCGGTCCGATTGCCTGATGGTCCTCTTGGGCTTGTGTAGGGCAACACCGATATCAGTCCTCGATCCTACTCGCTCATGCTGGACCTCTCCGCCTCGATCATCCATTTGAGTCCTCTCCACCTATGGAGACACCTGAGGTAGGTTCTCCACCTGAATGTCATATCCTCCCGTAGTACCTGCAAGAGGCAAAATCAAAGAGGTAAGCTGTCCAGCAGCGCCCTGCTGGACCTCCTCCTGCTCCTGCTGCTCCTCCATGCCTGCTCATCTCCGTAGGACTGACTCCTCATCAAAAGTCACATCCCGACTAATGATGACCTTCTTTTCCAAGGGATCCCATAGCCTGTATCCCTTGACTCCTCATGGATAGCCTAGAAACACCGCCTTGCGTGATCTGGCGTCTAGCTTGCTCCGCTCACCAGCTCCAATGTGCATATAGGCCGTGCACCCAAATACCCGTAGATAACCCAGCCCAACTATCCTCTTAGACCACACCTCCTTTGGAAGCCTACCATCCAACCTGGTGTGAGGTGACCGATTGACCAAGTAACCCGCTGCGTCTACTATGTCAACCCAGAACTCCTTTGGAAGTCCTGCCTGCAGCCTCATGCATCGTGCCTTTTCCAGAAGTGTTCTGTTCATCTTCTCGGCCACCCCATTCTGCTGTGGAGTCCCCTTAACTGAGAAGTGTCTCCTGATCCCACACCCCTCACAGTAATCTTGGAACTCTCTACTGGTGTACTCCCCGCCATTGTCTGACCTCAGACACTTCACGCTCCTCCCCTGCTCCTTCTCCACCTCAGCTCTCCAGATCTTGAACTTGGTAAAGACCTCAGACTTCTCTCTCAAGAAGTAAATCCAGAGTTTTCTTGAGAAATCATCAATCAAGGTCGTGAAGTATCTGGCCCCATTCCTAGCTAAAACTGGGGCTGGTCCCCACACATCCGTGTGTACTAACTCCAGAGGGGCTGCACTGCAGGCTGTACTAATGGTGAACTGAACTCTCCTTTGCTTTCCCATCTGGAAAGGCTCACAGATCTCCCCTGTAGCACCATCCTCTAGATCAGAGATGAGTCCTCTCCTGCTCAACTCCCTCAGCCCCTTGTCACCCATGTGGCCTAGGCAGTAGTGCCACATCCTGTAAGTCCCCTGCTGATCCTATGCTGCAGCTGCTGCATCAGACTCTCCGGTCACCACAGATCCCTCCATGCGATAGAGGTTATTGTCCAACCTTCTGCCTCTCATCACTACCATAGCTCCATTGAAGATGTTCAGTACTCCGCTTCTAGCCCTACTGTTGAAGCTGTATCCACTGTGCTCCAAGTAGCCTAGTGACACCAGATTCTTTTCCAGCTCTGGGATGTGCTTTACATTTGTCAATGTCCTCACAATCCCATCAAACATCCTCACCCTGACTGTCTCTATCCCAGCCACCTTGCAAGGATGATTGTCGCCTAGAGTCACTGATCCCTCATCTGTCTTGGTGTATGTCGCAAACCAAGACCTATGTGGTGTGTAGTGATGTGAGCACGCAGAGTCTAGTGTCCATTCCTCTGTGTAATGCCTGTGACCATCTGATACCACAAGTAGATCATCCTCCACCTGCTGCCCAGCAACTGCACTCACTGATTTTGAGCCACTTCTTTCTCCCTTCTTGCTCTTCCATAGTGGACATTCTCGCTTGAAGTGCCCGAACTCGTTGCACTTGAAGCATTTCATCTCTTTCTTTCTCTTCCTGGACTTGGACCGCCCCCTGGACTTGCTTCTGGCTCTGCCTCTACCTGTCCTCTCCCCTACTGCCAAACCCTCCTAGGGAGCCCGATCTCTGGTCAACTTTTCTCTCTGCTCATTAGACCTCAGCACCGAGACTATGTCCTCATATTCCAGAGTCTCCTTGCCGTAGAGCAGTGTAGTCACCAAAGAGTCATACGATCCTGGGAGCGAACACAAAAGCAACAGGGACTTGTCCTCCTCATCTAGCTTCACCCCGATATTCATCAACTCTGTGCACAACTGGTCGAACCTCTGAATGTGGCCAATCACATCAGATCCCTTCTACATCCGAAGACTGTACAACCTCTTCTTCAGCATTAGCTTGTTGCACATATTCTTCCCCATATACATGGTGTGCAACTTTGACCAAAGGCCCTTTGGGGTCTTTTCTTCTAGCACAGAATACAATGCCGCATCCACCAAACATCCTCTGATCACCGAGCATGCTTTCTTCTCCAACGATGCCCACTGTCTATCTGTCATTCTCTCAAGCTTCTCATCCAAAGTCTGATCTAGATCTGCTTGCACCAGAAGATCCTCCATCCAGATTTTCTACATAGAAAAATTCTCCTTGCCATCAAACTTCTCGAACTCGACCTTTATATTACTGCCCATGACTGGATCCAAGCCAAACAAGCAATATAAAATCAAGAAGTGTAGAATATACCTTGATGGTACCTTGCTGAAAATTTTCAGCACTTGGGATCTTCAACTTCTCACGCTTGGAACCGCTTCCTCACCACCGTGGCTCTGATACCAACTATTGGAGCATGATCCCAACTCCTCCCACAGACCTTGGGTGCAGCAGAACTAGCAATGAACAAATCTGGAGACTTCTGGACTCGATCAAAGGCCCTTCACGAAATCAGCTTGGTTGCTGTCTTCTTCGTCAGCCTTTCATTCCAGATGAAGAACACCTCTGAAATCATCTCTAAAAGATCCAAGATCTGGTTTCCAACCAGATTATGCCTGGACCGAGGTTTTTCAATTTGTAGATCTTGAATCAAGATATTCTAGATAGGGAAGAAGGTAGATGGAGACAGACCTTGCAGATCTGTCCTGCTGCAGTCTTTCCTGTAGATCTGTTGATGGAGATCTCACCCGTGCCTCAAATGACCTCAGATCAACTCCAGATCTGAGAGGAACTTATACCAACCTCTTTGCAAGAGATTTCAGGTCATGGACTGATGTTTGGGCAGCTGCAAGAGAGGGAGAGATAGATCTGGTTGGCGGCTGCAAGGGGCAAGGGGCTAGCGTCTCCTTGCTTTTCCTACCTTATCTGGACCTGGTGGCAAGAAACCCTAGGGTTTCTTGCTCCTGGGGCATAGAGAATGGCTGGAGAGAGAGGGAGAAGAGAGAGAGAGACTTGGGAGAAAGAGTCTTCTATTACTTGGCTTCTTTTAAACCTATACAAGTACATGTATATATAAACATCGGGTCATGTGACCCAAACCCAAAACTCCCTTGACCAACTCTATGGGAGATTAGGTTAATCCAAGCCCATGTACACCCATGACTCGACCTAATCTCACCTACCCTAGGCCCAGACCTGGCCCATAAAGAGTTGGTCCCTTGAGGCTCATATAACCTAGACCTCAAGAACCTGAAAGGCCCACAGCCTTTCAACCTAGGGCCCAACTAGCCCTAGAGCCTCCATGAAGCCCTCATGAATGATGGACCTTGGCCTTAGCCTTGGTCCCCTGGGCCTTGGGCACACCACCTGGATCATAACAGTCTCAGCTTGATGCCATCAGGACTCAGCTTCAGTCTAGGCCCTCTGCATCTAGTGAGCCAGCTTTTGCTCAGCCTATTGCTTTTCGCCCTCCAGCATCTTCCTCTCAGTCCAGACCCTTCGGTCATGAACGAGGCTGATCATATTTTCACCTATCTTGATCTTGTGCTCAATGCCCAATCTCTCTGACTTTATTTTGTATTAGATTACTAAGTTATATTTTACAGATTGGATGTATGAGAACTTTATGCTCTTTATGACTCTTGTAACCTCTATTTTGGTGTATATGAATGAGGTTGTTTCCTTTCTACTCATGTCTCTTTGGATGAATGTTTATTATCATATCTCTTTGGTTATATGAATGTTTATTATTATATCTCTTTGGATGAATGAATGCTTAGTATTATTTCCTGATGGATGGATGAATGTGGTATCATGCTCTATTTTCTTGATACTTGACTTAACACCGTAAACATCCTACTCCTCTAGTTTATTCTTTTTGATGATGTCAAAAAGTGAGAGAAATAATGAAGAAATAAAAAATAATGGTAAAGGGGGAGAAATAAAGGTAAATGAAGAAAATAATGCATTTGGAGGAGAAATAATGATATAATGATAAAGTGTGAAAATGGTGTAGTTCTTAAAATCTTTTGAAAATCCTTTGTTCTTTTTAAGCTTTTTAACAATTTTTGCTTTGATCCAGTATTTTATACCAAATTGTAAAAGCTCTGATACTGTTACACCTACTTTTTTAATAGCTCTAATACTGATTCATAAATTTTTTAAACTCTGATACATTTATTTTTATGTTTATTTTGATACCATTTAAAAACTTGCTCTGATCAACCTATTTATCTCAAATACTCTACTAATCTTATTTTTGCATTGATACCAAATTGACTCAATACATTTATTTTTTATTCTTGCTCTAATTGTCTCACTCTTACTTTAACATCAAGATAAGAAAAAAAAAGAGATATACCTTCTCACATCTATTGCTCTGATACTAGAATCAAAGAATTTTTTATATACACTCTTTATATAAGAAAAGGGAGAGATTTATTTTCAAATAATCAAAATAATCTAATCCATACAAGAAAGAAGAGGATTTTGATTGAATAAGGTCAATCTTTAGAAATTCTTTAATTTATTCATAAATTATTTGAGCTAAATGAGTTAATTCATTAAAGTTTATAAATCATGACCCTCTATGATTGAACTCTTGGCATAGTTCTTCTAGTGCTTCACAAACCCAAATTACTTGAGCTTTATAGATATTTTGTTATGAACACTCAAATATTTTGTCATCATCAAAAAGGAGAAGATTGTTGCTCTAAGAATTAATTTTGATGATCACAAACTATTTAAGGGGACTACTAATGAGTTTTCTATATTTGGAGATTATTTTTATGATGTTTCAGGTAGTTCAAGAGATTGAATTTGAAAAGCTTCATCAAATATATCAAAAGTTGAAGTTTCAACAAGTTGATAAAGTTTTGAAGGCTTTTGAGAGTGTCCAAATTGATTTGAATTTATTTGAGAGCGTTTGGATGAGTTTTGGTAAGTATCGAACCTTAAATGCATGAAAAACTGGATTAGAATATGATGGGACGTCCTACCTAGGTCATCCCCTTCAGTTGGCAGCCGGCACGCAGATTTTGGGTCATGACATGCTGTGGGATGACCCACCTGGGATGCCTCATAGTAATTAAGATGCCCCATGGGATGCCCCCTGAGACCCTGAGACCAAAATAGAAAGCAGGACTTTCTGTCTGGCCATTTGGGATGCCCTATGGGATGCCCCATTCTGGATGAGCAGTGTAACGACTAGTTTTCAATTCATTTTTGATTCATTTAATGTGCATTAAATACACTCCAATGGCTCTAAACCAACTCTAAGATATTTTCAAGGATAAATGACAACTATAAATGCTCTATTCAAGTAGAAAATCACAAAGTTTTTGCAAGCTTATTGATTAAATCTGAGAAAAAATATTTTCAGCCTTAAGAAAGAGATTGAAGCATTTAAGTACTTCACCAACCACTCTCCAGTAGCAATCAAGTATTGAATTCATTGAGAGTGAATAGCAAAGGCTTCCATCTCTTAAGTATTGTATTTCTATTACTTTTATTGTGTGTATTTAAGGGGTTTGTGTACTGAAATTTATATATTTTATTTTTCTCAAATAATTTTTGGGTGTTTGAGTTTTCAAAGGTTTCAAAACTCATTTAGGTTGATCCGAACTCTGAATCGGAGTGTTGACGTTGGCTTGTACTCGAAAAATAAGTATTCTTGCTTGGAAGGTAAGGGTCAGAGGTGTTTGACGTGGTATAATCCATTGTTATCTATTTAGTGGATTGAATTCTCAAGTAGGAACTTGAAGAGTGGATATAGGTGCAAGGTTGGCATCAAACCACTATAAATCTTTTGTGTTTGTTATACTTGCCTCCCTTATCTTGTTCTTTATACTTATTACTTGCTTACTTCTTATTTGTATTTAATTTTATTTTTATTGCAAGTTGATACATTTCACTCTTCACCTTGGCACATTGCTTAAGTAGTTCAATTTTTAAAATTTCAAAAAGATCCAATTCACCCTCCCTCTTGGGCTCCATATCTGAGCAATATAAGGAATTAAGATAATTCCTTGGATTGGAGGTAGAGACTACCAATTCGATCAAAATAGTAGAAGAATCTTTAGACTAAAGTCCAAGTCTTTAGGCTTAATCAATTCATAAATATAGAGGTCTTATATTTTTCTTTCAATTATGGTTAGATGTCCGTTGCTCCATTTACTATTTGATAGTGACTTATTTATAGGACCCAACTTTGATAGATGGTATCAAAAATTGCAAATAGTTCTAGAGCATGAATGGATCCTACATATGATTATGGATCTAGCATCTGAAGTTTTCACATCCAACACATATGATACGATCAAAGATACTTATTAGAAGTGGCCAAATAATCATATCACCATGTGTTGTATTTTGAGAGCAGCAAAGAATATGATTTTAGTTATAAATTCGTTGATGCTCAGTAGAAAAAAATCCTTCAAATATTGAAGGAGTTCTTTTTGTACCTCTGAAGATGTGTCTTCAGTGCGGCAACAATTCTTTGAGAAAGAAAAAAAAAAGAAGCTGCAAAAGAGTCATGCTTGGGCTAATAAGTTCAAACTGACAAAAGAGTCTAAGGTTAACTTAGTCTGGCAGAGTCTTTTGATCCGAACAGGCTAAGGAAGAGAAATCAGTAAAAGATTACTGGATAAGGTACTTATATGAAAATATCTTATGATTTCTCTATCTATGACACTACTACCTTGGTATTGGATATCGAAAGTCCATGTAAATTATTGCAATGATTTCAGATTAGTAGAAAGATTGGAAACAGCAAGAGGTTCCTAAACGTTGGAGATGGAAGTCATGTTTCAATCCTGATTTTAAAAATTATCGAGCTTATTTTTAATTCTACCAATATCATTTTAGTGATTGTCACTATTGTCTAATAATTTTTGTGATATTATTATGAATAACGTCAAAATCATATGGACAACTAAGAAATGGCATTTACGAATAATCACAGCCTGTTGGTATATAGTACATAACAATCAAACTCCTAAAGTAGATTATGTCCTAGAAGCCTACCTTTGGCAATTTAGGCTCGATCATTAAGCAAAAATAGGATCAACAAAATAATTCTCGAAGTCAATGATTGTAAATCATTATCAACTTATCAATTCTATCTCCTTAATAAGATGACCAAATCACCTTTTACTGGAAAAGATGAACGAGCCAATGATGTTCTGAGTCTAATACATACTGATGTATTAGATCTATGAATATATTTATCACAAATTTGAATTATTTAAAATATTCAAATGATTTCATAATACGGTAGAGAAACAAACTAGAAAGAGCATTGAAACTCTTCCATCAGACCAAGGAGGAGAATGCCCTTCTGATGAGTTTTTGAAATATCTAGAAGAGAATAAGATTCTATTTTATTAGAATCGACTTTGTTAGATATAATTCGATCTATGATGAGATTTGTAAGTCTACCAGTCTTCTTTTAGGGTTATGCTCTTAAGACTCTTATTATGTTTTGAGTTAGATTTCAAGTTAATCAGTCGCAATGACTCCATATGAGATATAGACTAGGCGTAAGCTGATACTTTTTTAACTTAGAGTTTGGGAGTGTTCTGTTTATGTCGAGCATTTACAGATCGATTAGCTTGGATCTCGATCCTATATATATTATTTTGTAGATATTTCAAAGAATATAGGGGATATAACTTCTATCATGCTAAAGAACAAGAGTTGTTCGATATTTTTTTTAGAAAAAGAGTACCTTGGTGAAGGTGCTGATGTCTTTAATATAAAACTTATGAAGTTTGACAAATAGAAGAACTGACATAATCTGATGAACCCATGAACCAGATTTGATTAGATTAAACCTGGAATCCATTATAGAGGCACCATTAAAGAGATTCGATAGAGTACCGCATCTGTCAGATAGATACTTCAGTATCTAGGTCCGAGACGTGATTCTGTTGAACTCGATGAGAACAATAAGAATTTGATCACCTACATAGATGCCATACAGAGCTCCGACTCTAATTAATGGCTTAGAGCCATAAAGTCCGAAATGGAGTCCATGAAGGTCAATGATGTATGGACACTCATTGATCCACCGAAGGGATAAAACTCATAGTATAAGTGGATCTTCAATAGGATTAGAAAGTACAGACGAGAAGGTGGAGACCTACAAAGCTCGTTTGGTTGCCTAAGGATATCGTCGACATTATGGTATTGACCATAACGAGATATTTTTTTTTATGGTAATGCTAAATATTTCAAAGTTGAAATATATATTTTGATAAGTGATCAAAACACATGACTTCATTGAGAACGAAGAAAAATCCTACAAATACAAATAGATTAATAGTTCTATGAGTGTATTTCTTATTTTGTATGTAAATAAAATTTTCTTAATCGAAAATGATATTTCTTATATTATAGAAAATAAAAGTTTTGTTGTTATTATTATTCTCCAAAAAGGACTTTGGAAAAAGCATCCCTCATCCTAGGGATAAAGATCTATAAAGATAGATCTAAGAGGTTGCTTGAGTTTTTCCAGTCCAACATACATAGAGTATTTATGAGTAGAATTTATTCTATCATATACATCATGTATGAGATTGAATATTGTATACTCACTAGGGTAGTGAGTGGATACCTGTAAGATTCGGATGAGAATCACTGGAAGGTCATCCTTAAATATTTGAGAAATGCTAAGGACCAATGATGCAGTTATGGAGAATCTGACTTAAAACTTACAAAGTATGACTCTAATTTTTAGTTGGACATAATAATAGCAAGAATGTGTTTGAATACATCTTTACCTTAAATAATGGAGCAATCCACTGGAAAAGTTCCAAGCAGAGCAATATAGCCAAATTTAAATTGTGAGACAGAATACATTACAGTATTTGATGCTTGCAAGAAAGCTATGTGATTGTATAGGTTCACTGACAAGCTAGGAGTAGCACCTCCAATGATGGTCCTACTATATTGTACAACATCGGAGCCATAGCTTATATCAAGGAGCCAAGTCCCATTAGCTTACTGTTAGATGTGTGTCCTAGATGCCAGATTGGCTGATACATTCCTATACAAATCTAAGGATAAATTTATAATTTTGACTATAAATCAATAAATAGATTATTCTTCTATCACATTGTATACATTGTGTCTGTGATACATCCTTTGAGTTAGTAGGAATGTCAATTCATATTTTCAAGAGTTAAAAATTTAAGGCATAAATTTACATAACTAACTCATAAATAGCTGCTGACCATAGGATCATCACGAGGATGGTGATCGATCTGAAAGGTTGGTGTACGATCGCTTTTTTAGAATAGATGTGTCTTGAGTCTACGGTGTGAAGACATCAGAATGAGAGTACAGATATTCATTGAGAACGAGAGTACTGAGCGTGACCACCTCGAGCAGTCATAAAAAAGTCTACCTTCTCGTCGATGACTAAGCTCAATGCTGCAGTTGTGTGTCTAGTTCTTTGACCTGAGGTGCATCGATAGTTTACCTTGAGTGTGTTAGAGTTTGACTACACCATAACTTGGTCTCCTAGCCATTCAAAACCCTAAGGTGTATGTTGGCTGTAGCACATTCATTGTAGGAATTAGGTCGTACCAAGATGGAATCTATCAACCTCAGTAGATGAGAAGAGTAGTTCTATGATGATCGAAAGATCGAGTCCTTAAGCTCATGGCCATGGCAGAGTGAAATAATGAAAAATGGTTTTCTATTAGGATTTCACATCGAACTCGGATCGATCGATTGATTCATATGACTGATGTTGGGTTTGACGAGTTCACCTTAACCCTAATTTAGTCAGGACTCATGATAGAGGAACTCAATCACACAGGTAGCTGCACTGATAGGTTCATCTTCAATTCTGATGGGTTGCCACCATATACTGCTAGGTGTCACTGGTAGATTTTGGGAGCAATTAGAATGATCTTGATGATCGATCATTCTAATTATCTGAATCAAAAGAGTTCTGGCCATCGAAAGGAGTTTCGATGATGTCGATGATGAGATCACGACATATCTCATTACCATACAGAATTAAACCTAACTAGATCATACTAACAAGGATTAGGATCTGGATGTCATCAATTGGGCTAGCCCAATTGATTTGGATTAGATTTAATTAGGTTCAAGAAAATCATGCTAGCACACGATTGAGCCTAACTTTCTCCTCGTGCAATCTTTTCTATCTCCATTGAGTCAAATGTATTTTGACTTACCCAAAGAACCTTGAGAAGGTTTCTCTCAGTCTGACTGGAGCCAGTCCAGCTCAAAAAAGGCTTATCTTAATTCATGAGATGAATTAAAGACAACACCTGCTAATTCCTGACACCTGCCATTTTTATTTTAGGACATCTATCAAATATTGACATATGGGTGTCAAACTGAAGGCCACTTGGCAAGAGGTTATTGGAGGTTTTTTGTGGAGTGTCCATCTGCCAAAAATAAGCACCAAAGTGGGTGCCACAATTGGACAAGGCTTGCACCCCAAGTGGATAAAGATCAAGAGGAGTCTTGATCAACATACACTTTTGGGCGCCATCTCCCTTGTGCTTATCCAATGTTGGTGCCAACATAGGAGAGAGGGTGGAGGTTCTTATTTGATGTGATCAGATGACATCACTCCATCAATCAAAATTTTTTTGAATTAAATAAAATTTTCTGATTGGTCGAATGATGTGGCACTGTGCAGCACAACAGGGTATATATAAACCCAATCTACGCTTAGGGTTAAAGTGATTCTGCTCCCTACCCAGCAAAAGCTAGCCACCCCTCCTCTTATCTATGTCATCCCTATGCTCCCTCTCCCCTCTTCATGCCCAAAAGGTTGGGCATCCATCTGGTGAAGGATCAAGGCGTGGTGATGCATTGAACAAAGGGCTGTAGGAGTTTTTCGACAAGCTGCTGCTCCAACTTCAGGAAGGTTTTTGAAGATCTTCCTAATCAGATTGAGTTTTGATTTTTGGAGTAGAGAGTTATGAGGAGAAGATGATCCAGATTCTACCTGAGTGGATATTGGTAGAGGCCAGGCGATTGCGTGGCTAAATCAGAACCTCAGGCTTGCTGCGATCATCTGTAGGGTAATCAGATTACCCTTGAGGTATTTCATGTTTCCTCATACTTTTAGATTTATTTTAGAATTAATATTAGATAATAAAATTATATCTAAAGATTTAGATCTAAAATAAATATACAATAAATTTTTTTAAAAATTATTTCACCCCAGATTTGATGAAATCTGGAAGATCCTACAAGGAAAAAGGTGGTTTTTCCTTCAACTGGTATCAAAGCCAGGTTGATGGCTCAATTTCAGATCTAATTTAGATCTAATTTTAATTTTAATTTATTTGATATTAAAAAATTTCAGATGTCACATCAGATATAATAGAATCTAAAATCAAAAATATTTAAAATTAAATCTGAGAAGATCTAACATGCATGAGATGCATGACTAGACTAGAAATAGTTTGATCTATGAATAGTCTTATAAGTTTATATTTTAATAAGATTAAAATATAATTTAGATCTAATTTATTTTTTATTTTTGATGATATAAATATTATATTCAGATCAAAAATAGAAAATAAAAATTTGGATAATACATAAGATTCATCTGTTGCATGCCTAGACTAGTTATAGAATTGTTCTAGTAACTGTCTAGAATAAATTTTATGTTGAATAGTTTAATTTAAATTTTATTTTTTAGATATTATAGGTGATGTATTAAATCTGAAAGCATATTAATTAGATCAATTTTTGATACATGAGATGTATGCAAAGCATGCATTAGTTAGATCTTAAATTGTATATGTGTATGAAAATTTAGATCTAACTAGTTTTATAGTTAAATTTATATTTCTGATTAAGGTGTTCCTCATGGCCGTCCGGTCATAAGAACAAAGTAGGGTTTAAAGGTCCTCTCCTCCCATACAATGGGATGTTCTTATGATGTGTAGGGGTGCTGCGCATTCATCCTTAATCAGAAATTAAAACTTACTTTTCTGTAAAACCCTAGATCCTGAAGCCCTAGGATTTATTTTATATATTTTATTTATGAACCCAAGACTTAATTAATGAATTAAGCTTATGAAATTAAATTAGGTTTAAAATTGAGAATTTTAGATCTAAGTCATTTTCATAAAATTGGGTTCGGGCTTGGGTAGCTCAATTAGGTCTAGCGGTTGATCAAACCGAATCAAAAGTTGGTTAGGTGGGATCATGAAAGCTAATAATTGACCAGCCTAATGGGATTAAGTCTAGGTCAAGGTCGAATCACATTCATATGTGACTCGATCAAGTTAAGACCTAATTTGGCTCAGTGGTTAGTGAAGTGAATTTCAGTGCGGGGTAAAACGATAATTTTAAATTTTTTTCAAAATTATAATTTTATAATGAAAATTATTAATTAATCTAATTAATTAATATATATTAATCCTACACAAGGATCTAAATATGATATATATAGCATGCATTTAAATTTAAAATTTTGAATTCTACAGTAAACATTTTTCTGTTGTGTTCAGAACACATTACCTTCGTGCAGGTAGTCGATCACCGCAGTCTGATCACCGTCAGGATGGTCTGATCATCACAATATAGCCATACAGTATGTCTGGCCTCTGTGGAACATCCACACGAAGCTCCTAGTCTGATCGGCTCCTCACGAATGCTAGTTCATTGCAGAACCCTTTCGACGACTGATGCTGATCAAACTCCTTCGATCGATGTCTGTCGACTCTTTGGATTCTCCGGATCATCAGCAAAAGTACTTGAGAGGTTGATGAGCTCTTTCTAAAGTTTGTTGGGCTCACGACACTCATAGCTCACCTTCTCACTTCCCGAACCCTATGCAGTAACCCTAGGGTACACACAGAAAACCCTACGCCCAAAATTTTTTCTTTTCTCTTCTTTTCTTTTCTTTTCTCACGCACAAGGCTTTTCTCACACCATCTTTCTCTCATAGATTAGATGTGCGCATGCGCCACCTTCTCATTCCTTTTAAAATGGTGCAAGATCGCATTTTTACTGCATTTTTATCGCGTGAGAGGATAAAGCTAGTTGCCCACTTGAATTCAAATCGAATTTGAATTCAAATGCCAACCAACCTATCCTTATCAAGTCAAGGCATGAGAAGGGAGGGGCCTGGGCTTCTTTGCGCATGAGAATTTACATGAGAAACTTTTTCTCGTGTAGAATAAGTGGCGCATAAGTGGATAAGGTGGCGCATGAGACTAGTTGCCCATTCAAATTCAAACTTCATTTGAATTTGAATGGCCAGCCAACCATCTTTATCCACTCAAAATGGTGCACAAAGGAGGGGCGTGGGAAGGCTTCTGTGTGGGAGAAAATTCATGAGAACTTGTTTCTCGTGAATTCAAATAGGCACAGATGAGGTGGCGCAGGGAGATAAGTCAAGGTGGTTTCAAATCTAATTGAACCAACCTTATTAAAATAGGTTAGGCATAATTAGACTAAATTAAATCTAACATAATTAAGCTTAATTAAGCTCAATAAAATCCTAATCAAATCAAAAATTGACTAAGTCCAACTCCTGATCAAATCAGGGACCAAACCACCTCGGTGATTAGGTCAACTCTTAACCTAATCGGGTCAAATCCAACTGAATCCAATTCAATTTGATTTGATCCAAAAATAATTACTCAATCAAATTGAGTTAATTAGTGATCAAATCACTAATTAAATCTCTCATAAATACTGAGTCCAAATCCAATGGGCAATTGGACATCAAAGTCCATCGATATGAAATCTTGAACGAAGAGTCCCAAACCAGTGAGACTCTTGACCCCGGTATCCAAAATGTGTGGAACTCATGATCAAAGAATTCTGATTCTCAATCATAGAGTCCTAGACATGTAGGACTCTTGGTCGAAGAGTCTCAATCCAGTGGGACTCTTTACCAGCCATCAGATCAAATAGGAACCTCTAATGTGTGTGACCCCGCAGGTTCGAACCTAAACCGGTAGCATAGGAACCAATTCCTGTACTAATCGAAGTGACCATCTAGTAATGGTACCCGATGTCCGGATAGGTCGAATAGTCACAATCGCAACATTCAGAACCTACGCGAATATGGTTACTGTATAATTCATCCCTTTTGACCCCTGTGTATAGGACGACTCAGGATTAAACTGTCAACCCTGATTAGATCATCCGAATCGTGCTCAACTCAAACAGTCCTGTGACTCCTCACTAGGACTACCTTGGCCAAGGTTTTACTAAATTGAAACATGACTATACACAGCTCCTGAACTGGAGTGGTCAATCCCATCTTGACACACGCACCGATAAGTAAAGTACTTGACTACACCCAGCAGCCTTCCGTCACTAAATTAGAAATTCAGGTAGTCCAGTGCCTAAGTATAGTGAGTTGCTTGCAAGTCACCGTGGCGATCTCAGGTCGGAGGGATAGTTACACCCATATCCCATCGGAGCAAATCTTGATAGCAAAAAATGCTCCAGAGTTGGTCACCTTTAGTGCAGATGTACCCTTACATCTCACCTATATGCCATATCAGTATCTCTACACTCTTTGGTTAGGAAGAAAACCAACCCATATGGCACATAGCGACCTATGCTTGATAAACGTTGTTGTCTTTGGTAACAATGTATCATTTGGTCGCGAATAGGTTTAAGGACTAAATGACAAATCCTCCTTTGTCGAGTCTAAATAGTCTTAAAGACTTCACCACAACACAGGAGTTCATTAGAAGATGAAACAATTTATGATGAAAAATATCAAAATAATTTTTATTTATTTATAATTCATATACTAATACAAGAATGAGCACAACCGTCAATAGGCTGATGATTGGTTTTGGAACACTATTCCCAACAATCTTCCACTAGGCCTAAAGCCAATCAGTGCAGTATCTGATACCCATCTTCGACTTGAAGTCATCGAACTCCTTCACCGCAATGGCCTTAGTGAATGGGTCGGCCAGGTTTTTCTTTTCGTCGATCTTCTGAAGGTCGATGTCACCTCTATCCATGATTTCCTGGATAAGATGGTAGCGGCGCAGAATATGTTTCGTCTGCTGGTGTGCCTTCGGTTCCTTCGCCTGAGCAATGGCCCCAGAGCTATCACAATAGAGCAGAACTGAACCAATAAGGGAGGATGCTACTCCGAGCTCGGTGATGAATTTTCTCAGCCACACCACTTCTTTGGCAGCATCTGATGCAGTGACATATTTTGCTTCGCAAACTGAATCAGCCACAGTGTGCTGCTTGAAACTTTTTCAGCAGACAGCCCCACCATTAAGGGTAAAAACAAATCCTGACACACTCTTGCTATCATCGTGATCAGACTGGAAACTGGAGTCTGTATACCCCATAAGTCTCAAGTCCGATTCACCATAAACAAGCCACTGGTCCTTAGTATTTCTTAAATACTTCAAGATGGTTTTAATAACCTTCCAGTGATTCTCTCCTGGATCAGATTGGTATCTACTCACTACCCCTGTGAGTATGCCACATCTGATCGTGTACATGTCATGGCGTACATGACAGATCCCACTACCGAAGCATATAAAATTCTACCCATACACTCTCTCTTTTGAGATGTTGTCGGACAATCCCTCTTCGAGAAAAAAATTTCATGGCCTATCGGTAGATAGCCTTTCTTGAAATTCTCCATGCTGAACCTTTTCAGCATAGTATCAATGTACGTGGACTGGGATAAGCCAAGCAACCTTTTAGATCTATCCCTATAGATCTTCATCCCTAAGATGTAGGAAGCTTCTCCCAGATCCTTTATGGAGAACTGTGACGACAGCCAAATCTTTATTCTCTGTAATGCGGGGACATTATTCCCGATTAAGAGAATATCATCCACATACAATACAAGAAATACCACTACTGGACTATTAGCCCACTTATAAATGCAGGGCTCTTCTCCATTCTTAACGAAGCCATACGTCTTGATCGTCCTATCAAAATGTATGTTCCAACTCCGGGATGCTTGCTTAAGTCCATAAATGGACCTCTGTAGCTTGCACACCTTAGACTCATCTGTGGATGTGAACCCTTTAGGTTGTATCATGTACACCTCTTCGTCCAGCTCTCCGTTTAGGAAAGCTGTCTTCACATCTATCTGTCAGATTTCATAGTCCAGATGGGCAGCTATCGCAAGCATAATCCGAATGGATTTGAGCATTGCCACAGAAAAAAATGTCTCGTCATAGTCTATACCATAATGTTGACGATATCCCTTGGCAACCAGATGGGCTTTATAGGTCTCCATCTTTCCGTCTGCGCCCCTCTTCCTCTTGAAGACCCACTTACACCCTATGGATTTTACTCCTTCGGGTAGGTCAACCAATGTCCACACATCGTTGACCTTCAAGGACTCCATTTCGAATTTCATGGCCTCTAGCCATTTTTCAGAGTCAGGTCTCTGCATTGCATCCATGTAGGTGATCGGATCCTCATCATTTTCATCAAGTTCGATAGGATCGCCATCCCGGACCAAGAAACCATAGTATCTATCTAGTTGACGTGGTACTCTACCAGACCGCCTTAAGGGTGCAGGAACAATGGGCTCTGAATCTGATCTAACCAAATCCGATTCAGGTTTAGCAACTTGTGTCGGCTTTTTCACCTGCCGAACTTCCTCAAGTTCGACCTTAGAGGCAACAATCCTTTCACCAAGGAACTCCTTTTTCAAAAAGATTGCCTTAAGACTGACAAACACCTTTTGCTCATCAGCTAGGTAGAAATAATACCCTTTGGTCTCTTTTGGGTATCCTACAAAATAACACTTGTCAGACCTAGGTCCAAGCTTGTCCGCAATTAAATGTTTAACATAAGCCAGACACCCTCAAACCCTAAGGTGCAAGAGTACTGGCTTACATCCTATCCATAACTCATATGGAATTTTGGTTACAAACTTACTTGGAACCCTATTTAGAAGGTTACAAGCCGATTCGAGCACATATCCCCAGAGGGAGATTAGTAGACCAGCAAACCCCATCATGGATCGAACCATGTCCAACAAGGTCTGATTTCTCCTTTCAGACACACCATTATGCTGTGGTGTTCCAGGAGGAGTCCACTGAGAGAGAATTTCATTCTCCCCAAGATATGTCCGAAACTCATTGGAAAGGTATTCACCTCCTCGATCAGATCGAAGAGTTTTAATACACTTCCCAGTTTATTTTTCTACCTCATTTCGGAATAGTTTGAACATTTCAAATGACTCTGACTTATGCTTCATTAGGTAGACATACCCATACCTCGATAGGTCAATTGTGAAGGTTATGAAGTAGAAATATCCATCTCTTGCACTTGAGCTCATGGGTCCACATACATCAGAATGTACCAGACCCAAGAGTTCACTAGCTCGCTCACCTTTTTCAGTAAAAGGTGACTTGGTCATCTTCCCAAGAAGACAGGACTCACAGGTTGAAAGTGATTCACAATCACCAACTTCAAGAATTCCTTCTTGAGCCACCCTGTTTATCTTGTTCTTATTGATATGACCTAGCCTACAGTGCCAAAGGTAGACTTCTGACATATTATCCATTCTAAGACGTTTATCGGAGGTTTGAACCACATTAACAGGCTGTGATAGTAAGTAAATTTTATTATTTATTTATTCAACAAATATTGTAACACCATTCAAAATGATATTGCGAACGTTTCTTTTTATAAAAAATTCATAACTGTACATGGCCAAAAGGCCTACAGAAATAATATTTAATAAAAAACTTGGACAATAGTGATATTCACTCAGAATTATATTACGAGAGTTGATTACAAGGTTCATGATTCCTAAAGCTAGAACTGAAACTTTGCTTCCATCTCCAACGTTCAGGAACCTCTCACCTTCATCAAATCTCCTACTGACCTGCAGACCCTGTATCGAATTACAAATATGATAAGGGCTTCCGGTATCCAATACCCAGACAGTAGTATCACAAATGAAAAAGTTGCAAGGTGTTATCATATAATTATCTTGCTTCTTCTTCGGCCTGTTCGGATCCAAGGAGGCAACGTATAGAGGACAGTTCTTCTTTCAGTGCCCCTGCTTCTTACAAAAAAAGTACTCCACCTGGCTTTGGTCGGGCTTACTCTTCTTGGTCTAACCCTGTGTATATGTCCCAACATGTGGCTGCACCTTCTTGTTCTTGTTCTTCTTGTTCTTCTTCCCTTTCTTAAAGGGTCGACGACCAGAAGAAGACCCTCCCACAACATTCACCGACTCCTTATGGAGCTGGTGGTCCTTCTCAAAGTTCTACAGCAACCCCAACAAGCCGTGGTAGTTCACTGCAGGCTTTGTCATCCGAAAATGAGTAAGGAAGGAGAGGAAGGACTTGGGCAAAAAATTAAAGATCGCATTCTTACCGAGCTGCTCTTGCAAGGGAAAGCCCAGTTTACTTAGGCGCTCAATCATTTCGATCATGTACAGTACATGATCAATGACAGAGGCCCCATCCCTCATCCGAGCATTGAAAATGGCACAACTAGTTTTGTGCCTTTCAACATCGTCAGGCGTGCCAAAGGAGTCATTCAACATTTGAAGCATCTCCTGCGGCTGGATGTTCTCGAACCTGCAGCTGAACTCATCATTCATTGCCGTCAGCATTATGCACCGAATGGTGGTGCGGTCATTGAGCCACTTCTGGTAAGTGTCTCGGACCACCCCTCTAGTGTTCAGGGCTGGCTCCTTAGATGCCGGATCCGTTACTACATAAAGGATCCATTCATGCTCAAGGATGATTTTCAATTTTCGATACCAGCTATCAAAATTAGGTCCCATGAGCTTGTCATCATCTAATAATGACTGGAGCGATAGGGTAGTGGCCATAGCTGCATAAAGGAAAATCAGACCTTTATTAGTACATAAATTATTAATACTAAAGACTTGAACTTTAGTCTAAAGTTTCTCCCAGTATTTTTATGACCTAGTAGCCTCAACCTCCAATTCGAGGAATTACTTTAATTCCTTAGTGGGTACTAGAATCCACACAGACCACACATGAGCCCAACTTTGGTTGGTCAACCCATGTGCATCTACGGGTAGGTTCATAACCAGTTGTTTCTCTAAGCAACTTCTAGTAATTAATTTTGCCCCAAAATCTAATCAGTAGGCTTTGGCCTCCACTGAAAAGATCTGGTTAGGTCCAACCATTAACATGACTGATTTGGTGAATCAGACCAATAAATGATCAGGCCCAACTTTGGCCAGCCAACCTGACCACCATCAGAAAGACTCAACCAAATTATCATATTATGAATGATAATTCCATTAGTCAATAAGCACCAGGCCTTTGGGCCTCCAGTGATTATTAAACTAATGGACTCATTATCACTCACTTGATGGGAGGCTATGACTTAGTTATCACTATAACTTAATCATTTTTAGGGACCTAATAATTTTTGAGGATTTTATTAAAGAATAGAAGAGAAGAAATTAACCAGCCAATTTCAATCCTCCCACTGACTTCACCAAGTCAGATTAAAAAAGATTTAATTAAAGCCAGCATTAGGAGCACCTAAATCAGTCACACTGATTTACCTAATGACATGGGTGAGCCCTAATCACCAAGTGATCTAATCAAAATCTAACTCACCAGGTTGGCCAGGTAAGTGAGATCAGTGGTGAGGATATTCCATTAACTCATCAGAGATCAAATCAATGTGAGTAGCTCCCACTTAAAAACCACTGGTCAGACTGCCGAACTTACCTTAGACACCAACCGGTTTATTAGTTTTGATTTGATCAAATTAGTAAATAGGGTTCCACCGCGTAGCTATGAATTAAGTCCATCTTAATCTAGTTAAAGACATGGACCCATTCAACTACAATTATTGGAGTTGAATCTAGAGTGTCCTTGACCTAATCTAATTCAACTTTTGATTAGATTTGATCAATTACTCTAATTTAGTCCATTTCTTTAAGCTAACCTTAGGTCTAACCCAATTATGGACCTAATCCATCTAACCCATTGACCCACAAGTTTATGCAATTGTCTTAGGTCTTAATTCATAATTCTAGACCAACTAGATAACACTAAATTCTTTTAATTAAGTATTTGGGCTGATGGGTCAGGGTTTGGTATTTCAAAAATAATTTTTAAATTTGAAAAATTTTATTTTCTGTTCACCAAATGTGTTGACTCATTTCATAAATAGATCAGCATATTTCATAAACAGCAATCCTATTGCTAATTAAATAACAAAAAATAACTCAATCAAAATAAATCATGAATATTCCTTTAGATCTAATCTAACACATTCATGATAAATTTTATAATTGAACCTTTACAATTAAGTCCTTTCGTTGCTTCGTCTGTATGGGATATAATTGCATCGGCACCCCTACCGCCATAGGAGAACCCCATTGAATGGAGGAGAGGGTCTTTAAACCCTACTTTTCTCCTATGACCGAACGACTATGGCAACCAACCCAATTAGACTACTTGCTACTTGGACAAGTATATCTAAATATACCAATTTTAAAATTTAAATTTTAAATTTTAAATTTTAAATTTCAAACAAATTTTAAATTTCAAATTTTTGAATTTCAAATTTTAAATTTTAAATTTTAAATTTCAAATTTGAAATTTCAAACAAATTTCAAATTTTAAATTTCAAATTTTTAAATTTTGAATTTTGAATTTCAAATTTCAAAATTCAAATTTCAAATTTTGAATTTCAAATTTTAAATTCAAATTTCAAATTTAAACTTTTAGATTACTACTTAATCTATGCACGCAAATATATATCATATTTTAGAACCTACTCTGATACCATTTGAAGTGAATTTCAGTGCAGGGGTAAACTGGTAATTTTAAAACTTTTTCAAAATTATAATTTTATAATAGAAATTATTAATTAATCTAATTAATTAATATGTATTAATCCTACATAAGGATCTAAACATGATATATATAGCATGCATTTAAATTTGAAATTTTGAATTCTATAGTAAATATTTTACTGTTATGTGTTCAGAACACATTACCTTCGTGCAGGTAGTCGATCACCGCAGTCTGATCACCGTCAGGATAGTCTGATCATCGTAATACAGCCACACAGTATGTCTGATCTCTGTGGATCATCCACACAAAGCTTTCGATCTGATCGACTCCTCACGAATGCTAGTTCGTTGCAGAATTCTTTCGACGGCTGATGCTGATCGAACTCCTTCGATCGATGTTTGCCGACTCCTCAAATTCTCTGGATCATCAGCAAAGGTACTTGAGAGATTGATGAAGCTCTCTCTGAAGTTTGATGGGCTCACAACACTCGTAACTCACCTTCTCACTTCCCGAACCCTAGGCAGTAACCCTAGGGTACACACAAAAAACCCTGCGCCCAAAATTTTTTCTTTTCTCTTCTTTTTTTTTCTTTTCTCACGCACAAGGCTTTTCTCATGCCACCTTTCTCTCACAAATTAGATGTGCGCATGCCCCACCTTCTCATTCCTTTTAAAATGGTGCAAGACCACATTTTTACTGTATTTTTACCGCGTGAGAGGATAAAGCTAGGTGGTTGCTCACTTGAATTGAAATCGAATTTGAATTCAAATGCCAACCAACCTATCCTTATCCCCTCAAGGTGTGAGAAGGGAGGGGTGTGGGCTTCTTTGTGCGTGGAGAGTTTACACGAGAAACTTTTTCTCGTGTAGAATAAGTGGCGCACAAGTGGATAAGGTGGCGCATGAGATTAGTTGCCCATTCAAATTCAAACTTCATTTGAATTTGAATGACCAACCAACCATCTTTATCCACTCAAAATGGCACACAAAGGAGGGGCGTGGGAAGGTTTCTGCATGAGAGAAAATTCATAAGAACTTGTTTCTCATAAATTCAAATAGGTGCAGGTGAGGTGAGGTGGCGCAAGGAGATAAGTCAAGGTGGTTTCAAATCTAATTGAACCAACCTTATTAAAATAGGTTTGGTACAATTAGACTAAATTAAACTCAATACAATTAAGCTTAATTAGGCTCAATAAAATTTTAAAAATCAAAAATTGACTAAGCCCAACCTCTAATCAAATCAGGGACCAAACCATCTCGGTAATTAGGTCAACTCTTAACCTAATCAGATCAAATCCAACTGAATCCAATTCAATTTGACTTGATCCAAAAATAATTACTCAATCAAATTGAGTTAATTAGAGATCAAATCACTAATTAAACTTCTTATAAATACTGAGTCCAAATTCAATGGGCAATCGGACATCAAAGTCCATCGATATGAAACCTTGATCGAAGAGTCCCAAACCAATGGGACTCTTGACCCCGGTACCCAAAATGTGTGGAACTCATGATCAGAGAATCCTGATTCTCAATCACAGAGTCTCAAACATGTAGGACTCTTGGTCGAAGAGTTTCAATCTAGTGGGACTCTTTACCAGCCATCAGATCAGATAGGAACCTCTAATGTGTGTGACTCTGCAGGTTCGAACCTAAGCCGGTAGCATAGAAACCAATTTCTGTACTAATCGAAGTGACCATCTAGTAATGGTACCCGATATTCGGATAGGTCGAATAGTTACAATCGCAATATTCAGAACCTACGCGAATATGGTTACTGTATAATTCATCCCTTTTGACCCCTGTGTATAGGATGACTCAGGGTTAAACTGTCAACCCTGATTAGATCATCCGAATTGTGCTCAACTCAAACAGTCCTGTGACTCCTCACTAGGACTACCTTGGCCAAAATTTTGCTAAATTGAAACATGACAGTACATAGCTCCTGAACTGGAGTGGTCAATCCTATCTTGACACACGCACCGACAAGTCAAGTACTTGACTACACCCAGCAGCCTTCCGTCACTGAATTAAAAATTCAGGTAGTTCAGTGCCTAAGTGCAGTGAGTTGCTTGCAAGTCACCATGGTGGTCTCAGGTTGGAGGGACAGTTATACCCATATCCCATCGGAGCAAATCATGACAGCAAAAAATGCTCCAGAGTCGGTCATGTTCAGTGCAGATGTACCCTTACATCTCACCTGTATGCCATACCAATATCTCCACACTCCTTGGTTTAGAGGACAACCAACCCATATGGCACACAATGACCTATGCTTGATAAATATTGTTGTCCTTAGTAACAACGTATCATTTGGTCGCGAATAGGTTCAAGGACTAAACGATAAATCCTCCTTTATCGAGTCTAAATAGTCCTAAGGACTTCACCACAACACAGGAGTTCATTAGAAGATGAAACAATTTGTGAATAAAAATATCAAAATAATTTTTATTTATTTATAATTCATATACTAATACAAGAATGAGCACAACCGTCAACAGGCTGATGATTGGCTTTGGGATACTATTCCCAATAGTTAGAGCTTGGATTGTAGGCTAACCCAATTAGTTCTGGTTCGACAATTTGGTGTCTAAGGTTTGTTGGGCAGATGCGACTGACTGGTTTTTAATTGGGAGCTACTCGACTCGAATGCGTTCTTGTCAAGTTAATGGTATATCCCTTCCACCGGTCTCACTTATCTAGCCATATGTGTTGACCCAGTTCTGATTTGAGGTGGCTAACAATTCGAGCTAACCCATACCACTAGGTTAGTCATAATTGTTATGACTATGTCAAGCTAAGTTTAATAAGATCTAAATCAAATCTTTCTAAGAAAATATTAAGTCTAAGGTCTTCCACCATTGTGGATGTGCGGGCCCTTCTCGGGGTTGATTGTTCTCGATTGGATACGGTGGCTCAGTTGCACCGAAAAGATGCAACCATGTCTATTAGGCATTGGATGCTACAAATTAGATGATGGGTTGGGCTCAATATTCTGGATACGATGAGGGACCCAATCAGGAATCTAGTTCGTGCAAATGGTGGGATTGACTTAACTAAGGATTGGAGCAATATTCTGGGCACGATGAGCTTCATGAATTAGAGACCAAGTTTTGGGTGCACCATAATTAGAGAATCATTGGATAAGAGTTGTCCACTCATCGGTTGACCCATCACCAATAATTGTTAAGTGAGGTGATGAGCCAGTCGGTGAGACCGCACCACCCACTAGAAATCACTAATCACGGAGATTTTCACATCTTTACCTAGGGAGTGTAGGGATCTGAGAAAATAGTGGGAGCCTAATTTGTTTAAAAATAAAACTCCTAAATAAATTGGTTAAGTCTGATTACAAAATCTAACTAGAAACTGTTGACTTTCTATAAAAAACATGTCTGCGTCCAACCTCCTGACCAAAATACTAGACACCCACAAATTAACTGGACCCAATTTCAAGGACTAGTTAAGAAACTACAGAATTATTCTAGATTTCAAAAAATTGACCCATATCTTGGATCCGGACCCACCTGCCATGCCAGCACGTCCGACTGTTGAACAGAGAGCATCTCTAAAAAAATGGATGGATGATGATAACAAAGCAAGGTACTATATATTGGGTACAATGTCTGATGACTTGCAGCGCCAATATGAGAATATTATGACTACCTGCCAAATGTTGGCTCACCTACAAGAGTTGTTTGGTGAACAAAGTCGTGCAGTCAAGTATCAAATCTGCCAAAGACGTTTTAAGGCTAAAATGCATGATGGACAGTCAGTCCAAGATCATTGTTTGACAATGATCAAGGATCTTGAGGAGCTTGAGAAGCTCGGTATCATCTTAGACAAGGATTTTTAGATTGATGTGATCTTTTAGTCCTTGTCCGATGCATATGGTCACTTCATCATGAACTTTCATATGCATAAGATGCAGTATACCTTGGTTGAGTTAATGAACATGTTGGTTACGATTGAGCTTTCTTTGAAGAGTTCAAAAGGCTCAGTCCTTACTGTGAAGCGGACTTCTTCCAAGAGAAAGTCTTTTGGAAAGAAGAAAAAGTCTGCGAAGAAACAGAAGGTGGATGGGAAGAAGAAGAAGACAAAATTGAAGAAAAAGGCTACTGAAAAGAGAAAATATTTTCACTGCAATTCAGACGGCCATTGGAAATGGAACTGTCCTCAGTACCTGGCCACCCTGAAGAATAAGAAGGATGGTCCTTCTGGAGGTATGCTCATTTTAGAATCTAATCTTACAGTTTCTTCTGCATCCAGTTGGGTGCTTGACTTTGGTTCTAGTACTCATTTGTGCACTTTTATGCAGGATCTTGAGGAGAGCAAGAGGCTGAGGGATGGGGAGATGATCCTACGCATCGGGAATGGAGCAAGAGTTGCTGCTGTGGTCGTGGAAACCTACCCTCTACGATTACCATTAGGATTAGATTTAGTTCTTAGAGATTGTTATTATGTGCCTGCAGCAAGCAGAAATTTGATTTCTATTTCATATTTAGCACAAGAAAGCTATGTGATTAGCTTTCATAAGGACCATTGTAACATATTTTATGAAAATAATAAAGTTATAAATGATTTTCTTATTAATGATCTCTATCAGCTACATATTGATGTATCTGTATTTCATATCGAGCAAAATGTGAATGCCATGAGAACTAAAAGGCCTAGAGATAGTCTAAATGATAGGTATCTGTGGCACCTAAGGCTAGGTCATATAGCGAAAGATAGGGTTAACAAATTAGAGAAATCTGGACTATTGAGTCCATTGACTTCTGAGTCATATCCAGTTTGTGAATCATGCCTTCAAGGCAAAATGATCAAGCTCCCTTTTGTGGGACATGGGGAAAGGGCCACAAACCTACTTGCCCTAGTACATACGGATGTGTGCAGCCCATTTGATGTGCCGGCTAGAGGCAACTATGTCTACTTCATTATCTTTACCGATGATATGTCTAGGTATGAATATGTGTTTCTAATGAAACACAAGTCTGAAGCCTTTGAAAAGTTCAAAGAATTCAGGCATGAGGTAGAAAAACAAACAGAAAAGCCTAATAAAGTTCTTTGATCAGATTGAGGAGGTGAATACCTTAGTCGAAAATTCCTAGACTATCTTAAAAACAATGGCATAGTCTCTCAATGGACTCCACCTAGAATGCCACAACTCAACGAAGTTTCAGAACAGAGAAATCAGACCCTATTAGATATGGTTCGTTCTATGATGAGCTTCACAGACCTCCCTGAGTTTCTTTGGGGACATTGTCTCATGACAGCAATATATGTATTGAATAGGATTCCATCTAAAACCGTTTCTACCACATCATATGAGATATGGCATGGTAAGAAGCCAAGTCTGAATCATCTCAGAATTTGGGATTGTCCGGCTCATGTCAAGAGATAGCAAGCGGACAAGTTAGAGTTCAGGTCTTTTAGAGCTTGATTCATATAATATCCTAAAGAGTCATTAGGATACTATTTCTATATTCTGGAAGATCACAATGTGATTGTGAGTCGAAATGCTATTTTTCTTGAAAAATAGTTTATTCAAGATGATGGCATCGAAAGAATAATTAAGCTCAAGGAGAATGTCTCCCAAGAGCAATGAGCTAAAGAACCTGAGGAACCCAATCAATTAGAACTAGTCCTAACACAACCTCTTCCACCTCGTAGATTGACTAGGGTTTTCCATCCTCCTGAAAGGTACTTAGGTACCATACAAGAGGATGTAGAGGAATTGTTCCTCACAGAAAATGGAGCTCATGATGATGACCCCAAGACTTATGATGAGGCGATATCAGATATCGACTCCGAGAAATGGTTAGAGGCATGAGATCAGAAAATAACTCGATGCACTCAAACCAAGTCTGGACCTTGGTAGATCCACCTGAAGGTATTGTACCTATTGAGTGTAAATGGATCTTCAACAGAAAGATAGGTGCAGATGGGAATGTAGAGACATTCAAGACTAGGCTCATAGCGAAAGGTTATAGTCAGCACGAAGGCATTGACTATCAAGATACCTTCTCGCCCGTAGCCATGCTAAAATTCATCCGCACATTACTTGCTGTTGCAGCCTATTTTGATTATGAAATATGGCAGATGGACGTGAAAACGATGTTCTTAAATGGATATCTTGAGGAAGATATCTATATGAAACAGCCGCTTGGTTTCACATCTAGTAATGATAATCACAAGGTCTGCATGCTGCAAAGGTCCATTTATGGACTTAAGCAAGCATCTCAGAGCTAGAATACTCGTTTCAATGATGTGATCAAAATGTTTAGTTTTATCAAGAATGAGGAGGAACTATGTGTGTTCAAAAATGTCAGTGAGAGTGCAGTTGTCTTCCTTGTATTATACGTAGATGACATCCTCCTAATTGGAAATGACATTTTCATGTTGACCTCAGTCAAAGTATGGTTGTCTAAGGAGTTCTCTATGAAAGATCTAGGAGAGGCATCCTTAATACTGGATATTAAGGTCTATAGAGATAGACCAAATAGGATGCTGAACTTTCACAGAAGATGTACATAAAGGAGGTGCTAAAAAGGTTTAGCATGGAAAACTCCAAAAGTGGTTTAGTACCTTTTAGACATGGCATTCATCTCTCCAAGAAGATGTGCCCTAACACACCTGAGGAGATTGAACGCATGAGCAAAATCCCTTATGCTTCGGTAATAGGGAGCCTCATATATGTCAAGCTATGTACACGACCTGATATAGCCCATGCTGTGAGTGTCACAAGTAGATATCAGTCGAATCCAGGCGAAGAGCACTGGACTTCTGTGAAATGTATCCTTAAGTACTTGAGAAGGACTAAGGATATGTTTCTAGTCTTTGGAAATGGAGAACTCCAGATTCAAGGATATACAGACTCAGACTTTATGTCTGATATAGATGATCGAAAGTCGACATCTGAGAGTCTGTTCATTTGCAATGGTGGTGCAGTTAGCTGGAAGAGTTCCAAGCAGACGGTGATTGCAGATTGCACCATGGAGGCAGAGTATATTGCTGCATCAGAAGCTGTGAAGGAGGCATTCTGGTACAAGAAGTTTATCGCAGAGCTTGGAGTGATGTCATCGGATGCCATCCCTCTTTACTGCGACAATAATGGCTCCATAGCTCTAGCTAAAGAGTGAAGGTCTCACTAGAAGTCCAAGCATATCGAGCGACGATTTCATCTGATCCGTGATTACCTCGAAAAAGGTTATGTCGAGGTTAAGAGAGTCGACTCCACAGATAATGTGGCAAATCCACTGACAAAGCCATTAGGCCAGCAAAAGATCGAAGCCCACCTTGAGAAGATGGGACTTAGATATGTAGCCAATTGGCATGAGGACAAGTGGGAGTTTGTTAGATGTGTGCCCTAGATGCCAGATTGGCTGACACAGTTCTGTACAAATCTAAAGGCAAATTTGTAATTTTGACTATAAATCAATAAATAGGTTATTCTTCTATCACATTATATACATTGTGTCTGTGATACATCCTTTGAGTTAGTAGGAATATCAATTCATATTTTCAAGAGTTGAAAATTTAAGGCATGAATTTACATAACTAACTCATAAACAACTCCTGACCATAAGATCATCATGAGGATGGTGATCGATCCAGAAGGTTGGTGTACGATCGCTTCCTTAGGGTAGATGTGTCTTGAGTCTACAATGTGGAGACACCAAAGTGAGAGTACAGATATTCATTGAGAATGAGAGTACTGAGCGTGACCACCTCGAGCAGTCATAAAGAAGTCTACCTTCTCGTCGATGACTAAGCTCGATGTTGTAGTTGTGTGTCTAGTTCTTTGACTTGAGATGCATCGACAGTTCACCTTGAGTGTGTTATAGTTTGACTACACCATAACTTGATCTCCTAGCCATTCAAAATCTTGAGGTGTATGTTGGCTGTAGCACATTCATTGTAGGAATTAGGTCATACCAAGATGGAATCTATCAACCTCGGTAGATGAGAGGAGTAGTCCTATGACGATCGAAAGATCGAGTCCTTAAGCCCATGGCCATGGTAGAGTGAAATAATGAAAAATGGTTTTTTATTAGGATTTCACATCGAACTCGGATCGATCGATTGATTCATATGACTGATGTTGGGTTTGACGAGTTTACCTTAACCCTAATTCAGTCAGAACTCATGATAGAGGAACTCAATCACACAGGTAGCTGCACCGAGAGGTTCATCTTCAGTTCTGATGGGTTGCCACCATATACTACTAGGTATCACTGGTGGATTTTGAGAGCAATTAGAATGATCTTGATGATCGATCATTCTAATTGTCTGAATCAGAAGAGTTCTGGTCCATCGAAAGGAGTTTCGATGATTTCGATGATAAGATCATGACATGTCTCATTACCATACAGAATTGAACCTAATTGGGTCACACTAATAAGGGTTAGGATATGGATGTCATCAATTGGGCTAGCCCAATTGATTTGGATTAGATCCAATTAGGTTCAAAGAAATCGTGCTAGCACATGATTGAGCCTAACTTTCTCCTCGTGCAATCTTTTCTATCTCCATTGAGCCAAATATGTTTTGACTTACCCAAAGAACCTTGAGAAGGTTTCTCTCAATCTGACTGGAGCCAGTCCAGCTCAGAAAAGGCTTGTCTTAATTCATGAGATGAATTAAAGACAACACCTGCTAATTCCTGACACCTGCTATTTTCATTTTAGGACATCTGTCAAATGTTGACATATGGGTCTTAAACTGAAGGCCACTTGGCAAGAGGTTATTGGAAATTTTTTGTGGAGTGTCCACCCATCAAAAATAAGTACCAAAGTGGGCACCATAATTGGACAAGGCTTGCGCCCCAAGTGGATAAAGATCAAGAGGAGTCTTGATCAACATAAACTCTTGGGCACCATCTCCCTTGTGCTTATCCAATGTTGGCACCAACATAGGAGACAGGGTGGGGATTCTTATTTTATGTGATCAGATGACATCACTCCACCAATTAGAATTTTTTTGGATTAAATAGAATTTTTTAATTGGTCGAATGATGTGGCATTGCGCAGCGCAGTAGGGTCTATATAAACCCTATCTGTGCCTAGGGTTAAAGTGATTCTGCTCTCTACCCAGCAAAAGCTAGCCACCCCTCCTCTTCTCCACATCCTCCCTGGTGCTCCCTCTCCCCTCTTCATACCCAAAAGGTTGGGTGTCCATCTGGTGAAGGATCAAGGCATGGTGACGCATTGAACAAAGGGCTGCAGGAGTTTTTCGACAAGCTGCTGCTCCAACTTCAGGAAGGCTTTTGAAGATCTTCCTAATCAGATTGAGTTCTAATTTTTGGAGCAGAGAGTCATGAGGAGAAGATGATCTAGATCCTACCTAAGTGGATATTGGTAGAGGCCAGGTGGTTGCATGGCTAAATCAGAACCTCAGGCTTGCTGCGATCATCTACAGGGTAATCGATTACCCTTGAGGTATTTCATGTTTCCTTATACTTTTAGATTTATTTTAGAATTAATATTAGATAATAAAATTAGATCTAGAGATTTAGATCTAAAATAAGTATAAGATATTTTTTTTAAAAATTATTTCATCCCAAATTTGATAAACTTTGAAAGATCCTATAAGAAAAAAGGTGATTTTTCCTTCACTTACTAGGCATTTTGCATTGCTACCACCTTATTCGAGAAATCTATTAAGGTGACATCAATCTTTAGAAGATCGACGGAAAGGAGAACTTGACTAACCCATTTACTAAAACCTCGATATCTAGGAGTTCTGAGATGATAAATTGAAGATGGGTATACGATACTATACTGATTGACTTTAGTCCAAGCAGGAGTTGTTGAGAAATGTATCTTAAGGCCAATCGTTTAACGATTGTGCTAATTATAATTATATATGAATTGATAAATAATAAAAATTATTTGACTTTATTCATCATAAAATTATATCTTTTAATGAACTTCTATATTGTGATGAAGTCCTTAGAATTACTTTGATCGATAAAGGAGGATTTATCGTATAATCTTTAAATTGATACGTGATCAAACATACGTTATTACTAGGACGATAGCAATATCAAGTGCAGGTCATTGTGTGCCATATGCATTGATTGTCTTCATAACCAAATGATGTGGAGATATTGGTATGGCATGCAGGTGAGATATAGGAGTACATCATCACTAAACGTAACCAACTACGGAGCACTCTATTGTCAAGGATAACTCGCGAAGGGTATGGGTATAAGTGTCCTTCCAACTTGAGATCTCCATGGTGACTTACAAGCAACTCACTATATTTTGATGCTGGACTAACTAAATTTCTAATTTAGTGATGAAAGATATTTGGGTGTAGTCAAGTACTTGTCAAGTTAGTGCATGAGTCAAGATGGGATTAATCCCTCCGAATTAGTAAGAGTTAATGTATCAATATATTTGAATTTAGTAAAACCTGGACCCAGATAATCCATGTGATGGATTTAAAAAAGATTGAAATACAATATAGATGACTTATCTAGGATTGATAGTTAAATCCTAAATCATCCTTGAGCATTAGAGTCAAAGGGATGAATTATACAGTAATCATATACTAATAGGTTCTTGAATGTTGCTTCACCTTCGTTCGACCTATCCGGACGTCGGGTCACCATTGCTAAATGGTTACATCGATTGGTTTAGAAAGTTATTCCTATGCTATTAGTTTAGGTTTGAACCTATGGGGTCACACTCAAAAGAAGTTTCTGACTGATCGTGTGGCTGATCAATGATTGAGAATCGTTCCAGGGCTTAATCGTCAATTCGATTGATGGTTAACCTTATACAAAAATTTTAATAAATTAATTCACTAAGTGTTAGTAAATTAATAAAAAAATTATTAACAATTAGACTACTAATTAGATCAATTTAATTAAGTAAAAAAGATTAAATAAAATTTAATTGAATTAGATTCAATTAGGTTTGATTCGATTATGTTATGAGATGACCTAATCGCTAAGGGAGAATTATCTCTGATTTGATCAGGATTTTGATTTAATCAATTCATAATTTGATTAAAATTTGATTAAAAATTTATAAATCTAACTAGATTAGATTTCATCTATTTTATTTAGGCTAAACCTGATGTGATTTGGTCTGGATTCATATAAGGAAATTAAGAGTCCTTATTGGAATAGGACTCTTCTCCCATGTGCCTCCCACTTTGATGCCATATATCCTAATGCACAAATAGTTTTTGTATGAGATTTTTTCATAACAAAGAGTGCTTTCCTTCTTTATCTCACATTCAAATTTAGGTAAGATCAAATTTTAAATGGTATGTTCAAATCTGATTTGAAATAGGATACCACATAGATAATGTTTGACATTATCTCTAAAACCTTGCCGCCAACTTATTTTTGTCTCCTTATATGTGTGACATTTTGAGAAAACTTTTTGTAAGAAATTAGTTAGAGAACTCATTTAACATAAAAAAATATGGGAAGGGGTGTCTCATATTTTTTGGGCATATTTTGGTGTGAATTTTTGAGTAGGGGTGATAACACATCAAGAGTCCATGATCTCTAAGACTCTTCACCCCATCTCCTTACATATTGAAATAAAAGGAGTTTTATTTTATTCTTATGTATGTAAGAGACTTGAGAGAGAGGCCTTCATGCTTAGAGGTGTCTTGGGTGTGGTTTCATGGCATGAAAGAAGAGGATAGTCCTCTTCTCTTACGGTGTGCGCAAAAATCAGATTTCTAGGGTTTTGGTCCTTAGGGTTTGGGAAGAGAGAAAAAATAAGAGAAAAATTATTTTTCTCTTCATCTTTCTTTCACCTCTTCATCTCCTCTAGAAGTCCATCTTTAACTTCTAAAAAAGTTTTAGAGATTTGAAAAAAAGATCCAAATCAGTCAAGAAGAAGGTCTTCGCATGAGCTAACACTCCCAAGAAGATCGATCAGATTGGAGCTTCGAGTAGATTTTTCATAGAGATTGGATGCATGTGTAGCTATGAGCAACTAGCAAAGATCCTCTCTACCATATTTTTTAGTAGTGGTGATCATCGACACATGCAAAGGTATCAAGTTCTGAACTCAGATTAGAAGTAGATGTGATCTACTGCTCACATGCATGCATGTTGATTTTATCTTCAGTATTTTTTAAATTTTATATGCAACATATCATATCATAGATCCTAGAGTAGGTTGATTTGATGATTAGATCATATGCATATTAGATTAATTTGATTAATCTATTTACTTTTTACTATAATTTATTTAAAAAATTTTTGAAATACATACATAAAATTACCTACATTCACTTACAACCTGGGTTATGTTGAGATATGATCTCTGTATGCATACTTGATTAGATTAGATCTAATTAAAAATTTATTTTAATATCATTCTGACATAAGATTGCCTTGACATAGCAAGGGTCGTTATGTTGTATAGTTGTCCTAAAATAATATTGAAAAATTTTAAAATTTTTTTCCACTGCATGTTTAAAATTTTTAAAATCTCTACATACATACCAGATCGTCATATGATGGTATTTCCTAACAATGATATCAAAGCCATCTCATTATTGCAAGATTAAGATTAGAGTTTAGATCTAAAAATTATTTTCAAATATGAAATTATGAATGATTATAGAAAGGAGATGGAGTTCAAGATTTGAAAATCTATTTTTAGATATATAAATCTAAATGATTGAATTTTATGTGATGGATTTTGTGATCTAAAAATCTATTTTCAGATCTGAAATTCAAATTATTTTATGTACATGCATTGATTTCAAGATCTAAAAATTATTTTAAGATCTAAAAATTTGATTTCTTATGTTTATGCATCCATAAATTTGGTATCTAATTTTTATGTGTTGTGAATCTTATTAGATCTAAATTTATCTTCATTATATATCCATGTATGAGATGATGTTCATAGTTAGAGATTCATCTTGATGTGATCTGTGATGATACAGATGTTTTCACATTAGAGAAATTTGATTGAACATAGGTTTTATAATCAATCTTAGATCATTCTGATATATGATTGCCCTGGTATAACAAGGGTCATTATGTGGTATGGTTGTTCTAGGATGAAAAGAGATTGATACATAAAACATCATAAAAAATTAGCATGAACATAAGGACTATGTGATAGTTACGTATGTGTTTTTTGTGGATACATGTGGTGATCTCCATGAATCACTACCAATCTCACAAGTAGGGTTGTATCATGAATACACTTTAGATGGATGCAATCTTAATTTGTGGTGAGAAACCAAAAGCCAAGCCCAATTTAGAATAGGTTAATTTATTGGTATCTAAGATAAGTGCCTTGAAAGGTGGTTAGTTAATTAGGATCATATTGAAAAATATGTCCTAAAGCTAATTATATTATTGTAAACAATTATGCTCTTGTATATGAATTATTAATGAATAAATGTTATTTTGGCAATTCATCATATTTTTGCATCTTTCTTTTATAAAACTTTTATTGATATAATGAAGTCCTTAGAACTATAAAATAATTGATAAAATAAGATATATCGAATAGTTTTTAGAAATGTTCATGACCAAATGATGTGTTATTAACTAAGATAATAATGTTTATCCAGCATAGGTCATTGTGTGTCATATGGGTTGATTGTCTTTGTAACCAAAGAGTGTAGAGACACTGGTATGACATACAAATGAGATATAGAAGTAGATTGTTACTGAACAGTGACTCACCTGTGGAGCGCTCTGTTGTCAAAAGTGGCTCACGAAAGATATGGGCATTGTTAAATATGTGCCTTAGAAGCCAATTGTTGGCTAACATATTTTGTAATTTTAGAACTTAGTCTTGTACTTTTAATATTTTTATTATCAATAAAAGACTTTATTCCAATCATGTTTATGTGTCCATGATTTATCTTAAAAATTAATAAAGATAATTTTGTATATTCTTAAAATATGAAAAATTTGATATATACATTATTAGTGGTTAGTTTCTAAATACTCTCGATTAATAGATAATCATGGAGGATAGTGATCAATCCATTCGAGATCCATGTACGGTTCACCTCCCTTGTGGACAGATGAGTCTCAGGTCTGCAATGTAGGGATACTAGGGTAAAGGTGCAGGTGATTGTTAGAGAACAACTTATATTAAGTGTGACCAACATAAAAAATCACTTGAATATCTACTCACTTATTAAGGGTTACCTCAATATTGTAGTGGTGTGAGTGGTCCTTTGACCTATGGCATCATCCACTATTTGCAACGAGGCTACTGAGTTTGACTACACATTTTCTTGATCCCTAGCCATTCGGATCTTTGCTATGTATGTTGGCTACAGTAGGTTCAAGTTTACTATTTGGAGTAGGATGCACCTAGAAAGAATCTATCGATCTTGATAGAAAAGGAGAAGTCCTATGTGATTTGCAAGACTGAGTTCTGAAAGTCTTTGGCCAAAGCAAGCATGAATAATGAAAAAAAAAATTTCACAAAATTCATAAATAAACTTGAGTTAAGCTAATCTAGCATATGACCGATGATAGGGTTTGATAAGTTCTCCATGATCTCCATCAATCGGGACCCAAGATAGAAGAACTAAATCATACGATAACTAAACCTAAGGGTTCACACTTTCATTCTACTGGATTGTCACTACATACTGCTAGGTATCACTGATGGATTGTGAGACTCATCGGATATCATCTTGATGATTGATAACCCTCAAAGGATAAAGCTGAAATTATTCCAATCCATCGAAAAGAGTTTCGATGATATTGTGATGGAGATCATAATATATTTGACCACCAGATAGAATGGAACCTATAGGATCACATATTAAGGGATTTAATCTTGAATTTATCAATTAGACTTATGAAGTTTTAATTAGATTAGGATTTATTAAAATTTTATTGGGTTTAAGAGAACCATCCTAGCACATGGTTGAACCTAATTCTTCTCTGAACTTCGATTGGATCAAGTCCATAGCCTTGAACCTAATCTAAAACTATTTTGATTTGGATTTAGCTGGGCACCTAATTGTGAGCCCAAATGGATTGGATCAAGTCAATGAGTTGGCTAACTAATCTCTTATTTTCTTCCTTGTTATTTCCTTTTGAAGCAAAGAATGATTGGAAAGAAGAGTGGAGGCAAGCCTCCCTTTTGGCAAGTCCAAGGGGCGCCAACCCCTTGGAGTGGCATGAGGAAGAGAGAAGGGCCCGCCCCCTCTCTTGCCTTGATGTGGAAGGAGAGAGAGAGGGGGGCCATGCCTCCTCTCTTGTGTCAAAAATCCTAAAAGGGGCATCAAGAGTTGGCACCCCAACTACTTGCCTCTTTAGTTAAGGGGCACCCACTCAATTTGCCTTATTTATTGAGGAGCGCTCAAAGTACTTGCCAAAAGAGGTGAGACCCACACCAATTATGTCTGATTTTTTTAAAAAATAATCAAATTAAAAAAAAGTAAAAATCCTTATGAGATGAGAACTAGCCTTTTTAGGTTGATTGGTTCTTGATTTAGAATCAAGAAAGGGTCTATAGAGATGGTCTCTTAGGATTTCAAATTATTGAATTTTATTGGTTAAAAATAAGATCTCTCTCTCATCTCTATGCCTCACCTGAAGGGAAAGAAATTGTTTCTGCTCTGAAGGCCCAGATTGCATCTAAAATTTTGTTTTATTCATCTATATGATTAAGGATCAAATTCTTACCTAATTAGCAGTGAAATCAGAGATCAAATCTCAAATTATCTGATATAAACCTTCACGGAGGCCTGATGTGCAGACCCTCTACTTCATATGCATGTCAGACGCTACAGGAGAGTAGGATTAACTCCAATCTAATTATCTTCATGAGATGTGCTGGTGTGATACCTCACACCAGTAGGTGGGACACCCATGATGGATCCACACCCAAGGGAAGAGGGGCGGCAACAAGAGGGGAGGGCAAGGGGGAAGAAGGGACCTCTCTCTCTTCTCACGCCTCTCTCTCTCTCTTTCTCTCTTCTCTCGATCTGATTTATTTACTCCATAAGTAGAGACCCTCTTCATTTATAGATGATTCCTATGACCTAATAAGGATAGGAGTTCTAACTCAAATCTGATTTGAATCAGTTCAATACTCGTGAAAGAAAGATTCCTACATGAGATAGAATTGCCATCACATATGACAACCAATTTGCATCCACTCCCTCACCCACATGGGATGCCCTAAATGAGCAAAGCTCTAGGTGTTGGTCAGCCCATAATAAAGGGGAATCATAGTGCAAGTGGGAATATTCATATTTCATCAAAAATGGATCCGATTCGAATCCAATTCGAAGCTAGTTCGAAATAATTTTGAAAGACAGTCAATCTCAAATTCTTTAGGACTTTTGTACTAAGTCTAACTTGAATTTTAGACCCAATTAAGCCTAATTAATTTAAATCTAATCTAAAATTAATCAGTACTTAAATTCAATCTTTCATATGCTTCATGGATCATAGATCAGAAACTATTCATCCTTGGGATCAAATTTGAACCTCATATATAGTGCTAGCTAGACATAGTCAACTCTTCAATTTCGTTTGAACCATAACTTAATTCTCAATCAAGTTAGCTTATATGTTCAATCAAGTCAAGTACTTCCAAATAGGACATATAAACATAGGTCAGTTCCTTTATACTTCATCTGACTTGTGTGCATGACTCCATAGATTCAAACACTAAGCCAATAGCACAGGAATCAATTCCTACACTAATCGAGATACTATCTAGCAATGATTTCTAACATCCAGATAGATCGAATTATTGTAAAGAAATATTTCAGAATCTATACACATGGTTACCATATAATTTATTTTTTTGATCCTGAATGTTCTAGGATGGTCTCAGATTAATTGTCAACCGAGATTGCTTCATCCACATCGTATTTCAATCTTTCAAATCCATCTTATAGATTATTCTGGCTAAGGCTTTGCTAAATTGAAATACAATGATACATAAACTCTAATAATCTGGAGAGGTCAATCCAATCTTGATCCACACACAGACTTCGTAAGTACATGATTGTACCCAGTAGCCTTCCGTCACTATATTAAAAATTCAGATAGTCCAATATCAAAGTACAGTGAGTTGCTTACAAGTCACTATAGTGATCTCAAGTCTGAAGGACACTTATACCCATGTGTTTCACGAGCAGCTCTTGATAGTAGAACGCTCAGCAGATGAGTCACTTGTTTCATGATGATGTACCCTTACATCTCACCTGGATACCATACCAGTATTATCATACTCCTTGGTTAAGAGGATAACCAACCCATATGGCACACAACGACCTTCACTCGATAAATATCATTATCCTGTAATGACGTATCATTTGATCATGAATATGTTTTAGAACTATATGATAAATTCTCTCTTTATTGCACACTAGCATAGTTCTAAGGACTTCATCACAGCACAAAAGTTCAAAGAAGATGTTATTTTGTGATGAAAAATGATAAAATAATTTTTATTCAATAATCAATAATTCATATGCAAGGATGAACTCAATCATCACACGATTGAGTTTAGGACACAATTCCCAACAACTCCCACTTGAACTGAAGCCAATCGGGGCAGTATCTTATACCCATCTTTCATTTGAAATCATCGAACTCTTTGATCTCGAGAGCATTAGTTAAGGGGTCGGCTAGGTTCTTCTTTCTGTCGATCTTCTGAAGCTTGACATCATCTTGATTTATGATCTCTCGCACCAGGTGATAGCGGCATAGAATATTTTACAGTATTCGATGCAACATTGTATTTCGCTTCACATACAAAATCAGCCATAGTATGTTGCTTGAAACTCTTTCAGTAAATATCTCCTCCATTCAGAGTACATATGTAGCTCGACATGCTTCTGCTGTCATCACAATCTGACTGAAAATTAGAATCAATATATCCCACAAGTTTTAGATTAGTGTCTCTATAAATAAGCCATAGATCTTTAGTATTTCTCAAATACTTAAGAATTATTTTCGTAATCTTTCAATGCTTCTCATCCAGATCAGACTGGTACCTACTCACTACCCTTAGTGAATAGGCCACATCCGATCTCGTATATGTCATAGCGTACATGATAGATCCTACTATCAAAGTATATAGTATTCTACTCATGCGCTCTCTCTCCTCAGGAGTTGTCAAACAATCCTTCTTGAAAAGAGTAATTCCATGGCCTATCGGAAGATAGCCTTTTTTGAAATTATTCATGTTGAACCACTTCAACAGGATGTCGATGTACGTGGTTTGGGACAATCCAAGTAACCTTCTAGATCTATCCCTATAGATCTTCATCCTAAGGATGTAGGATACTTCTCTCAAGTCCTTCATAGAGAACTATGATTATAACCATAGCTTCATACTTTGCAAAGTCGGGATGTTATTTTCTAGTAACAGTATGTCATCCACATATAGCATAAAAAAGATGACTACAGAATCGGAGGCCCACTTGTAGATGAAAGGCTCTTTTCCATTTCTAACAAAGCTATATATTTTGATCACCTTATCAAAATGCATGTTTCAACTCTTAGATGCTTGCTTAAGTCCATAAATAGATCTTTTCAGCTTGCACACTTTCGACTCATCTGTGGATGTGAACCTTTCAGGTTGTATCATATACATCTCTTCTTTCAGCTCTCCATTAAGGAAAGCAGTTTTGACATGTATTTGCTAGATCTAATAATCTAAGTGTGCAGCGATAGCAAGCATAATCCGGATGGACTTGAGCATTGCCATAGGAGAGAACGTCCCATCATAATCAATACCATAACACTGACAGTAACCCTTGACAACTAGATGGGCTTTATAGGTCTCTACCTTCCCATCCACTCCTCTTTTTCTCTTGAAAATCTATTTACATTCTATGAATTTTATCTCTTTGGGTAGATCAACTAATGTCCATACACCATTGATCTCCGTGGACTCCATCTCAGATTTCATGGCCTCAAGCTATTTCTAGGAGTCAGGCCTTCGCATGGCCTCCATATAGGTGATCGGTTCCTTATCGTTCTCATCAAGTTCGATGGGGTCACCATTCCAGATCAAAAAATTATAGTATCTGTCTGGCTGATGTGGTACTCTACCAGATTTCTTTAATAGTATCTCTACTGACTCTAGATTTGATTCACCAATCAAATCCAATTTTATGTGTGTTGGTCCTTCCACCTCATGAACTTCATCAAGTTTAATTTTAAAGGCATTAGCTCCTTCATCAAGGAACTCTTTTTTCAAAAATATTGCCCGACTGCTGACAAATACCTTTTATTCTGCAGTGAGGTAGAAGTAGTACTCTTTAATTTTCTTTGGGTACCCTACGAATAAGCATCTGTCGGATTCGATTCAAGCTTATCTGTCTTTAAACACTTGACATAAGTTGGACACCTTATTCAGAATGTAGCAAGCAGTTTCTAGAGCATATTCTCAAAAGAAGATTAACAGACTTTCAAAGCCCATCATGGATTGGACCATGTCTAACAAGGTTCGATTTCTCCTCTCCAACACTCCATTATGTTGTGGTGTTTCAGGAGAGGTCCATTGTGAGAGAATTTTATTTTCTTCCAGATATGTCAGAAACTCACTGGTGTGGTATTCACCTCTTCGATCTGATCGAAGGATCTTAATACTCTTTCTAGTTTATTTTTCTACTTCAGCACGGAATTGTTTGAACATTTCAAATGATTCTGACTTATGCTTCATAAGATAGACATACCCATACCTTGATAGGTCATCTGTAAATGTAATGAAGTAGTAGTATTCTCCTCTGACACTTATGTTCGTAGGACCGCATACATCAATATGTATTAGACCTAGGATATCACTAGCTCTTTCATCTTTTTCCTTAAAAGGTGACTTAGTCATCTTATCAAGTAGACAGGACTCACAGGTAGGCAATGATTCGTAATAATCTATCTCAAAGATTTATTCCTTGATCAACTTGTCAATCCTATTCTTGTTCACATGATCAAGCTTACAATGCCAAAGGTAGGATTCACTAACATTATCTAATTTAGGATGCTTACTGAGTATGTACATTATACTAACAGACCGTGATATTATGTATATGCCATTTTTAATTGTCCATGCATAATTGTAATATCATTCATAATGATATCACAAAAATCATTATTTATTATAAATTTGTAATCAAGTTTGGCCAAAAGACCTACAGAGATGACATTCATCAAAAAAAAGATACAATAATGACAATCATCTAACACGACACCACTGGACTCGAAGACAAGCTGCAAAGTTTTCAAGACCAGAATTGGAACAAGACTTTTATCTCCAACGTTAAGGAATCGCTCATCCTCTCGAAACTTCCTACTTACCTGCAGTCCCTATAATGAATTGCATATATTAATAGAACTTTCAGTATCCAATATCCAGGTAGTAGTATCACAAATAGAGAAATTACAAGATGTTATCATATAAGTATCTTGTGAAGCAACCACTTACCTTTTTCTCTTATTTTTAGGCCTGTTTGGGTCAAGGGTGGCTATGTAAGTAGGATAATTCTTTTTTTAATGATCCAGCTTCTTACAGAAGAAGCACTCTGCCTAGCTCTTATCAACTTTTGATAGTTTGCTCTATTTGAGATTGGTGGCATGAGACTTCTGCACCTTTTTCTTCTTTTCTCTCCTAGAGGATCGACGTCGTGTAGATGAACATCCCATTAAATTCACTGGCTCCTTCTGGAGCTGGTGATCCTTCTCAAAAGTCTGTAGTAACTCTAGCAAATCATAGTAGTTTACCACAAGCTTCATCATTCTATAATGACTGAGAAAGGGTAGATAGGATTTTGGTAGCGAATTGAGGATAGCAACCTTGCCTAACTGTTCATGCAACAGAAAGTCAAGTTTGCTAAGGTATTCAATCTACTCAATCATATATAATACATGATCAATGACTGAAGCTCCCTCTCGCATATGGGTATTGAACATTGCGTAGGAGGTTTTGTGTCTCTCCGCATCCTCAGGGGTGCCGAAGGACTCATTCAACATTTGAATGATCTCCTCTGGCTACGCATCCTCGAACTTATGACTAAGTTCATCATTCATGGCTGCCCTTATCACGCAAAGCACAGTCGTGCGATCATTGAGCCACTTCATGTAAGTATCTCTCGTGGCACGGGGAGCATTGGCTGTAGGTTCTTCAGGTATCTGATCCGTAAGGACATACAAAATCCTCTCGTGCTCCAAGATGATCTTCAACATTCAATACCAGCTATCGAAGTTGGATCCGATGAGCCTGTCGCTGTCTAACAGCATACGGAAGGATAGTGTATTGGCCATAACTGAAAGAAAAAATATTAACCTATTAGTATACGAATTATTTTTAATCCTGAAGATATAGACTTTAGTCTTAAAGTCCTCCCACTATTTTTACAAATTGGTAGCCTCTACCTCCAACTCAAGGAATTACACTAATTTCTTAGCGGATATTAGAATCCACACAGACTGCATTCGGGCCCAAGTGTGTCTCGGCCAACTCTAGTGCATTTATGGGTAGGTTCATAACTAATTATTTCTCCAAACAACTTCTAACAATAAGTTTTGCCCCAAGCTTCCCTTCAGCAGGCGTGTGGTGCCTCCATTGAAAATTTTGATTAGGTCCAACCATTAATATGACACACTAAGAATATTTAGCAAATGGATGTCTAGACCTGAGTGTAGCTCGGCCAACCTGAGCATTGATCTGAAGGTACATCATGATGATCATATGATGAATGATAATTTCAATATGTAATAGATACCAGGTGTGTGGCTCCTCCAATGCCTATTTGAAATATTGGATTTATTATCACACACCTTAATGGGAGGCAATGATCAAGTTATCTCATAACTTTATCACTTTATAGACCTAATAATTTAGAGAATTTGATTTCATTGATTTGAGAATAAGAGAAGAAGTCAATTTGCAAGCTGCAAATCCTTCCACTGACTTCACCAAGTCATGTAAAGGATTAGACACAAGTTGGTCTAAAAATACCTAAATCAGTCACACTGACTTATCTTAATAGCATGGGTCTGCACGAATCGACTAGTGACCTAATCAAATATAATCTACCATATTGATTAGGTAAGTGAGATCAGTGAGAGGGATATGCCCTTAACTCATCATAGATGCATCTATGTGAATAGCTCTCAATTAAAAATCACTTGATCAAATCTACTAAACTTACCTTAAACACTAACTGGTTAATTAGTTTCGATTTGGTTCATCAGAAGATTCAGGCTCAACCATGGAGCCATGATCATGGTCCATTTATTAAGATCAAACACATGGACTTGATCAAACTATAACTATTGAGATTAATTTAGAGAAATACGGATATGATTTAATTCAACACTTGATTAGATCTAATCAATTTATCTACATGATCCATATATGTTTCTAACTCTAAGTCTAACCCATTAAAAGGACCTGATTCATGCGAACCCTTTGTCCATCATTTTATGTAGTGTCTTAATGATCTTCAATTCTCAAATCTAGATCATTCAAAACTTAATTCATAATTAAGTATGTGAAACGTGTGTTTCAGTCTGTAGAACTATTCTACAAGGATTTCAAGTGAAGCAAATCATATATTTCAACATATGAAAATAAGATTTCATAATATTTTAACAATTAAACATACATAGGTATGATCTAAACTTCATACATATATCATATGTAACATGCAATTTAGATATAAAATAATTTAATATCTAAATTTTATCCTATTATAATAAATCATAAATTATTTTAGATCTAATCTAAATATATTTATGATCAAAATAATACATAAAAATTTGTTTACTTTTCTTTTTCATGAAATTGGATTATAATGATATCTCTACACGTCGTAAGAGAACCCATCGAATAGGCAAAAGAGAGATTAATCTCTTCAATTTTTTATGATCGAATGGTCTAGTGATCTCATTAATCTAAGCACTAGGCTACTAAGATCTAAAATTTAATTTCATATATAATTATATCAACATGCAATTATTGATAAAACTATTTTATGTCATGAACATATCCTTGATCTTATCAATTATATTCTTCATCTAATTTAATTAAATTTAATATATCATATATATTATATCAGATCTAAAACATATCTTATACTGATTATAAAATATCAATTTCAAATTTGATATCATATAAAAAATTAATTAGATGCAAATATGAATATATAAGAAATAAATTTTTGATAAAATCTATTTTCGTACAGTGCTGAATTTTGATGGAATTCAGATCTAAATATCTATCGAAACATATCTAATTTAGATATAAAATAAACTTTACTTCATAAAAAAAATAATAATATTAAAACTTTATTAAAATAAATTTAAAATAGATTTTAATTTATATTGTTGTTTCATTTGAAATTCAGCAACAGCAGAATTTCGTTATAACAAACTTATAACAACCTCAATCAACCATTGATTAGGCACCTCTAATCCGATGAAATTTTAGATAAAAATTTTTATATAAATAGATTTAAAATAAATTTAATATTTAATAAAAAATATTAATTATATCTTATATAATTAATCTCAAAAAATTTTATTATGCATGCATATATTTCAGACCTGCTTTGATAGCAATTGTAGGAAAAGAAACTGTTTCTACTCGGAAGGCCCAGATTATATCTAAAAATTTTTTTATTCATCTATATGATTATGGATCAAATTTTTACCTGATTAGTAGTGAAACTGAGATCAAATCTTAAATTATCTGATATGAACCTTCATGGAGATCTAGATGTGCAGACCCTCTACTTTGCATGCACGTTAGACACCATCGGAGAGCAGGATGAACTCCAATCCAATTGCCTTCGCAACTCAATCAATAGAGTGATAAGATATACTAGTGTGACACCTCACACTAGAAGGTAAGACACCCAAGATGGATCGACACCCAAGGAAAGAGGGGCGGCAACAAGAGGAGAGGGCAAGGGGGAAGAAGGGATCTCTCTCTCTTCTCACATCTCTCTCTCTCTTTCCCTCTTCTCTCAATCTGATTGTTTGCTATGAATCCATAGATAGAGACCCTCTCTATTTATAGATGATTTTCATGACCCAATAAGTATAGGAGTCTTAATTTAAATCTGATTTGAATCAGTCCAATACTTATGAAAGAAGGATTCCTACATGAGATAGAATTACCATCACATATGACAACCAATTTGCACCCACTCCCTCGCCCATATGGGATGCCCCAAATGAGAAAAGCTCTAGGTGTTAGTTGGCTCATAATAGAGAAAAATCTCTGTGTAAGTGGGAATACTCATATCTCATCAAAAATAGATCCGATTCGAATCCAATTCGAAGCTGGTTCGAAATAATTTTGAAAGACTATCAATCCCAAACTCTTTAGGACTTTTATACCAAATCTAACTTGAATTTTAAATCAAATTAAGTCTAATTAATTCAGATCTATTCTAAAATTAATCAGTACTTAAATTTAATCTTTCATATGCTCCATGATCATAGATCAGAAACTATTCATCCCTGGGATCGAATTTGAACCTCATATGTAGTGCTAGCGAGGCATAGTTAACTCTTCAATCTCATTTGACCTATAATTTAATTCTCAATCAAGTTAGCTTATATATTCAATCAAATCAAGTACTTTCAAATTAGATGTATAAATATAGGCCAATTCTTTTCTCCTTTGTCTGATTTGTGTGAAGCAAAAATTTAGTGCAGGGGCAAAATGGTAATTTTAAAACTTTTTCAAAATTACTATTTTACAGCGGAATTATTAATTAATCTCATTAATTAATACTAATTAACCCTACACTAGGATCTAAATATGATACAACAGCATGCATTTAAATTTGAAATTCAAATTTGAATCAGTAAACATTTTACAGTACTGTGTTCAGAACACATCACCTTTTGCGGGTAGTCGATCACCGTAATCTGATCACCGTCGGAGGGCTCTGATCGTCACGTCGCAGCCACCCAACTGTCTGGCCTCTGTGGATCATCTGCACAGTTACTTGAGAGGCTGATGGATCTCTCTCTGAAATTTGGTGGACTCACGACACTCGTGGCACACCAATCTCACTTCCCGAACCCTAGGTAGAAACCCTAGGGTACACACCAAAAACCCTGCGCCCAATTTTCTCTCTTTTCTTTCTTTTTCTCTCGGAAGGTTTTGGACCTTCACCTTACGCAAAAGTCTTCCTCACACCCCAAAGTTTCTCTCCTAATTTTTCTACGCACGTCCCACCTTTCTCCTCTTTTTAAAACAACGTCGAACGTGTCTTATCCGCGTGAGAGGATAAAGACAAGAGGTTATACATTTGAATTCAAATCAAATTTGAATTCAAATGAAAACCAACTTATCCCTATCCTTTTGGGCGTGAGAAGAAAAGGGGTGTGGCTCTTTGTGCGTGGAAAAGTTTCACGAGAAACCTTTTCTCGTGTAAGTAATGTGGCGCACAAAATGGATAAGGATGAAAGGGCAAGTGATAAGTTATCCATTCAAATTCAAACATGCTTTGAATTTGAATGGCTAACTAATTAATTTATCCATCCATATGGTGCACAAATTAGGATGTGGGGAAGGGTTTTACGTGAGAAAAATTTCATGAGAAGTTTCTTCTCGTGAATTCAAATGGGTGCAAGGAAGTTGGGTGACGCAGGGAATTTAAAACAAGGTGGTTTGATTCAAATTGAGCCAACCTAGTTTAAAATAGGTTGAGCACAATTAGATCAAATTAAACCCAACATAATTAGGCTTAATTAGGCTTAATAAAATCCTAATCAAATCAAGAATTAACTAAACCTAACCCCTGATCAAATCAGGGACTAAACCACCTTAGCGATTAGGTCAACATTTAACCTAGTCGGGTCAATCCAAACTGAATCCAATTCAATTGGACTTGATCCAAAAATAATTACTCAATCAAATTGAGTTAATTAGTGATTAAATTACTAATTAAACCTCTCATAAATATTGAGTCCAAATCCGATGGGCAATCAGGCATCAGAGACCATCGATATGAAACCCTGATCAAAGAGTTCAAATTTCAAATTCAAAATTCGAAATTCAAAATTTTGACCCCGGTACCCAAAATGTGTGAAACTCATGATTAGAGAATCCTAATTCTCAATCATAGAGTTCCAGATAGATAAGACTCATAATCAGCCATCAGATCAGAAAGGAACCTCTAATGTGTGTGACCCCGCAGGTTCGAACCTAAGCCGGTAGCACAGGAACCAATTTCTATACTAATCGAAGTGACCATCTAGCAATGGTACCCGACGACCGGATAGGTCGAATAATCACAATCGCAACATTCAGAACCTACGTGAATATGGTTACCGTATAATTCATCCCTTTTGACCCCTGTGTTTAGGATGACTCAGAGTTAAACTGTCAACCCTGATGATATCATCCGAATCGTGCTCAACTCAATTAGTCCTGTGACTCCTTACTAGGACTACCCTGGCCAAGGTTTTGCTAAATTGAAACACGACTGTACACAGCTCCTAAACTGGAGTGGTCAATCCCATCTTGACACACGCACCGACAAGTCAAGTACTTGACTACACCCAGCAACCTTCCGTCACTGAATTAGAAATTCAGGTAGTCCAGTGCCTAAGTGCAGTGAGTTGCTTGCAAGTCACCGTGGCGGTCTCAGGTCGGAGGGACATTTATACCCATATCCCATCGAAGCAAATCTTGACAGCAGAAATAGCTCCAGAGTTGGTCACGTTCAGTGTAGATGTACCATTACATCTCACCTGTATGCCATACCAGTGTCTCCACACTCTTTGGTTATGAGGACAACCAACCCATATGGCACACAACGACCTATGCTCGATAAATATTGTCGTCCTTGGTAACAACGTATCATTTGGTCGCGAACATGTTTAAGGACTAAACGACAAATCCTCATTTGTCGAGTCTAAATAGTCCTAAGGACTTCACCACAACACAGGAGTTCATTAGAAGATGAAACATTTGTGATGAAAAAATACCAAAATAACTTTTATTTATTTATAATTCATGTACTAATACAAAAGGAGCACAACCGTCAACAGGCTGACGATTGGCTTTGGGACACTATTCCCAACAATCTCCCACTTGGCCTAAAGCCTATCGGTGCAGTATCTAATACCCATCTTCGACTTGTAGTCGTTGAACTCCTTCACCGCAATGGCTTTAGTGAATGGGTCGGTCAGGTTCTCCTTTCCGTCGATCTTCTGAAGGTCGACGTCACCTCGATCCACGATCTCCCGGATGAGATGATAGCGGCGCAGAATATGCTTCGTCCGCTGGTGTGCCTTTGGTTCCTTCGCCTGAGCAATGGCTCCAGAGCTATCGCAGTAGAGCAGAACTGGACCAACAAGGGAGGGTGCTACTCCAAGCTCGGTGATGAATTTCCTCAGCCACACCACTTCTTTGGCAGCATCTGATGCAGCAATATACTCCGCCTCGCATACTGAATCAGCCACAGTGTGCTGCTTGGAACTCTTCCAGCAGACAGCCCCACCATTAAGGGTAAAAATAAATCCTGACACACTCTTGCTATCATCTCGATCAGACTGGAAACTAGAGTCTGTAAACCTTTTAAGTCTCAAGTCCGATTCACCATATATAAGCCACTGGTCCTTAGTATTTCTCAAATATTTCAGGATGGTTTTAACAACCTTCCAGTGATTCTCTCCTGGATCAGATTGGTATTTACTCACTACCCCTAGTGAGTATGCCACATCTGGTCGTGTACATGTCATGGCGTACATGATAGATCCCACTGTCGAAGCATATGGAATCCTACCCATACGCTCTCTCTCTTGAGGTGTTGTCGGACAATCCCTCTTCGAGAGAGAAATTCCATGGCCTATCGGTAGATAGCCTTTCTTGGAATTTTCCATGCTGAACCTTTTCAGCATAGTATCAATGTACGTGGACTGGGATAAGCCAAGCAACTTTTTGGATCTATCCCTATAGATCCTCATCCCTAGGATGTAGGAAGCTTCTCCCAGATCCTTCATGGAGAACTGTGATGATAGCCAAATTTTTATTCCCTGTAATGCAGGGACATCATTTCCGATTAAGAGAATGTCATCCACATACAATACAAGAAATACTACTGCTGGACCATTAGCCCACTTATAAATGCAGGGTTCTTCTCCGTTCATAACGAAGCCATACGTTTTGATCGTTCTATCAAAATGTATGTTCCAACTCGAGATGCCTGCTTAAG
>NW_027332424.1:13457394-13542480 GCF_000442705.2 Elaeis guineensis
CCATTACATCTCACCTGTATGCCATACCAGTGTCTCCACACTCTTTGGTTATGAGGACAACCAACCCATATGGCACACAACGACCTATACTCGATAAATATTGTCGTCCTTGGTAACAACGTATCATTTGGTCGCGAACATGTTTAAGGACTAAACGACAAATCCTCCTTTGTCGAGTCTAAATAGTCCTAAGGACTTCACCACAACACAGGAGTTCATTAGAAGATGAAACATTTGTGATGAAAAAATACCAAAATAACTTTTATTTATTTATAATTCATGTACTAATACAAAAGGAGCACAACCATCAACAGGCTGACGATTGGCTTTGGGACACTATTCCCAACATTGTGTGTGTGACTTCATAAGTTAAAACACTAAGTCAGTAGCACAGGAACAAATTTCTGTACTAATTGAGATACTGTCTAGCAAAAGTTTCCAACATCTACATAGGTCAAATTATCATAAAAGAATATTTCAAAATTCATATACATGGTTACCGTATAATTCATCCTTTTGATCCTGAATGCTCTAGGATGGTCTCAGATTAACTGTCAATCGAGATTGCTTCATCTGCATTGTATTTCTACCTTTCAAATCCATCTTATGGATTACCCTGATCAAGGCTTTGCTAAATTGAAATACAACGATACATCAACTCTAATAATCTGGAGGGGTCAATCCCATCATGATCCACACATAGACTTCGTAAGAACTTGACTGTACCCAGTAGCTTTTCGTCACTGTATTAGAAATCCAGATAGTCCGGCACCAAAGCACAGTGAGTTGCTTGCAAGTCACTATGGTGATCTCAAGTCTGAAGGATACTTATATCCATATGTTTCGCAAGCAGCTCTTGATAGCAGAATGCTCAGCAGGTGAGTCACTTATTTAGTGATGATGTACCCCTACATCTCACCTGGATGCCATACCAGTATCACCACACTCATTTGTTAAGAAGACAACCAATCCATATGGCACACAATGACCTCCACTCGATATATATCATCATCCTGTAATGATGTATCATTTGATCATGAACATGTTTAAGAACTAAATGATAAATCCTCTCTTTATCGCATACTAGCATAGTTCTAAGGACTTCATCACAATATAAGAGTTCAAGGAAGATGTTACTTTATGATGAAAAATATTAGAATAATTTTTATTTAAAAATTAATAATTTATATACAAGAATGAACTCAATCGTTACATGATTGATTTTAGGATACAATTCTCAACATCACTCTCTCTCCCTCCTCTCTTTCCTACATCCAAGGGTTGGGAATCCATCATTCCATATGTCTGAGTTGAGAGGTATCTTTTCTATAGCAAAGAACGAGGAGAAAAAGGCTGTAGTTCAAGAGTTGAGATTGCAGTCAAGATCAACTATGGATCAAGTTTCAAAGAGGCTAAGATCCTATTTGAAGAAGAAGGATCTATCACAAGAAGAAAGTATTGCCCAGATATGGAGCCCAAGAGGGGAGGTGAATGGGTCTTTTTAAAATTTTTGTGATTAGTGCACTCAAATATGAAGGAAAGAAAATAGTTTTCATCCAGAATGCCCAGGTTGCATCTAAATTTTTTTTTTAATATTCTATTTGCTTAAGGATCAAATCCTTACCTGAATCACAATAGAACCAAGGATCAAGTCTCAAATTATCTGATATAAATCTTCACGGAGGCCTGAATATGCAGACCCTCTATTTTGCATGCACGTCAGACACTGCAGGAAAGCAGGATGAACTCCAATCCAATTGACTTCGCATACACAATCAATCAAGAGATGAGATGTGATGATATGATACCTCACACCAGTAGGTAGGATGCCCAAGAAGGATCCATGCCCAACAAGAGGAGACGGCAACAAAGGGAGAGATGTAGAAGATGAAGGACCTCTCTCTTCACACGCCTGTCTCTCTCTCTTTTTCTCTTCTCTCAATATGATTTGTTTGCTATTCTATTCTCTTCTATTATCCATAGGTAGAGACCCTCTCTATTTATAGATGATTCTCATGACCCAATAAGAGTAGGATTCTTCATTCAAATCTGATTTGAATTGGTCCAATACTCACGAAAGAAGGACTCCTACATGAGATATAATTACCATCACTTATGACATCCACTTTGCACCCACTCTCACACCCACTTGGGATGTCCCAAATAAGCACCAAACCAATTTTTGGTCATGCTTCATCAATGGGTATTATCGATGCAAGTAGGAATACTCATATCTCATCCAAAATAGGTCCGATTCGAATCTAATTCAAAGTCAGTTCGAAATAATTTTGAAAGGCTGTCAATCCTAAACTCTTTAAGATTTTTGTACCAAGTCTAACTTAGATTTTGGACCTATTTAAGTCTCATTAATTTAGATCTAATATAATTAATTAGTACTTATATCCAATCTTTCATATGTTCCATAGATCATAGATAGAAATTATTCATTCCTGGGATTGAACCTGAACCTCATGTGTAGTGCTAGCTAGACATAGTCAACTCTTTAATCCCACTTGACCCATAACTCAATTCTGAATCAAGTTAGCTTATATATTCAATCAAGTCAAGTACTTCCAGATTGGACATATAAACATAGGTCAATTCTTTTCTATTTTGTCTGACTTATGTACGTGACTCTATAGGTTCAAACACTAAGCCGGTAGCACAGGAATCAATTCCTACACTAATCAAGATACCATCTGGTAATGGTTTTTGATGTCTAAATAGGTCGAATTATCGCAAAAGAATATTTCAGAATCCATACTCATGGTTACTGCATAATTCATCCTTTTGACTTTGGATGCTCTAGGATGGTCTCAGGTTAACTGTTAACCGAGATTGCTTCATCCACATTGTATTTCAATCTTTTAAATTTATCTCATGGATTATCCTGGCTAAGGCTTTACTAAACTAAAATATAGTGATTCATCAACTTCAATAATCCAGAGGGATCAATCTCATCTTGATCCACACACAGACTTCATAAGTACTTGACTGTACCTAGTAGCCTTCCATCACTGCATTAAAAATTCAAATAGTTCGGCACCAAAGCACAGTGAGTTGCTTGCAAGTCACTATGATGACCTCAGGTCTGAAGGATATTTATATCCATGTATTTCGTGAGTAGCTCTTGATAGCAGAATGCTCAGCAGGTGAGTCACTTATTCAGTGATGATGTACCCTTACATCTCACCTGTATGTTATACCAGTGTCACCACGCTCTTTGATTAAGAGGACAACCAACCTATATGGCACACAATGACCTTCACTCGATAAACGTCATCGTCCTGTAATGACGTATCATTTGGTCGCAAACTTATTTAAGAACTATATGATAAATCCTTTGTTTATCATACACTAGCATAGTTCTAGGGACTTCATCACAGTACAAGAGTTCAAGAAAGATGTCACTTTATGATGAAAAAATATCAAAATAATTATTTTTTAATAATCAATAATTTATATACAAGGATGAACTCAATTGTCACACGATTGACTTTAGGACACAATTCTCAACAACTCTCACTTGGACTAAAGTCAATCGAGGCAGTATCTTATACCCATCTTTCATTTGAAATCATCAAACTCTTTGATCTCGAGAGCTTTAGTGAAGGGGTCAGCTAGGTTTTTCCTTCTGTCGATCTTCTGAAGCTCGACGTCACCTCGGTTCATAATCTCTCACATTAGGGGATAGTGGTGCGGAACATATTTAGTGCAATGGTGCAACTTAGGTTCTTTTGCCTGAGCTATAGTAATGGAGCTGTCACAATACAGCAGGACAGGACCATCAATAGAAGGTACAACTTTCAGTTTGATAATAAACTTTCAAAATCACACCACCTCTTTTGCAGTATCCGATGCAGTAATATATTTCACTTCGCATACAGAATCGGCCACAGTTTATTGCTTAAAATTTTTCCAGCAAATAGCTCCTTCATTCAAGGTAAATACGTAGCCCGACACACTTCTACTGTCATCACAATCTGACTGAAAATTGAAATCAGTATATCGCACAAGTTTCAAATCAGAGTCTCCATAGATAAGCCATTGGTCTATATTATTTTTCAAATACTTAAGAATTACTTTTGCAATCTTCCAATGCTTCTCATCTGGAGCTAACTGGTACCTACTCACTACCCCTAGTGAATAGGCCACATCCGATCTTGTACATATCATAGCGTACATGATAGATCCCATTGTCGAAGCATATGGTATTCTACTCATGCGCTCTCTCTCCTTAGGAGTTATCGGATAATACTTCTTGGAAAGAGTAATTCCATGGCTTATCAAAAAATAGCCTTTCTTGAAATTATCCATGTTGAACAACTTCAATAAGATGTCAATGTACGTGGATTAGGACAATCCAAGTAACCTTCTAGATCTATCCCTATAGATCTTCATCCCTAGGATGTAGGATGCTTCTCCCAAGTCCTTCATGGAGAACTGTGATGATAACCATAGCTTCACACTCTGCAAAGCTGGGATGTCATTTCTTAGTAACAGTATGTCATCCACATACAGCATAAAAAAAATGACCACAGAATTGGAAGCCCATTTGTAGATGCAAGGCTCTTCTTCGTTCCTAACGAAGCCATATGTTTTGATCACTTTATCAAAATGCATGTTTCACTCCTCGATGCCTGCTTAAGTCCATAAATTGACCTTTTCAGCTTACATACTTTTGACTCATTTGTGGATGTGAACCCTTTAGGTTGTATCATATACACCTCTTCTTCTAGCTCTCCATTAAGAAAAATGGTTTTGACATCCATCTACCATATCTCATAATCTAAGTATGCAGTGACAGCAAGTATAATCCAGATGGACTTGAACAATACCACAGGAGAGAACGTCTCGTCATAATCAATACCATAATGCTGACGGTAACCCTTAGCAACTAGATGGACTTTATAGATCTTTACCTTCCCATCCGTTCCTTTTTTTCTCTTGAAAATCCATTTACACCCTATGAATTTTATCCCTTCAGACAGATCAACTAGTGTCCAGACACTATTGATCTCCATGGACTCCATCTCAGACTTCATGGCCTCAAACTATTTTTAGGAGTCGAGCTTTTACATGGCCTCCATATAGGTGATCAGATCCTCATCGTTCTCATCAAGTTTAATAGGATCACCATCTCAGATAAAAAAATCATAGTATTTGTCCGGTTGATGCGGTACTCTATCGGATCTCCTTAATGATGCCTCTACTAGCTCCGGATTTGATTCACCAATTGGACCCAATTCTGTATGTGTCAGTCCTTCCACCTCATGAACTTCATCAAGTTCAATTTTACAGGCATTAGCTCCTTCACCAAGGAACTCCTTTTTTAAAATGACTGCCCGGCTGCTGACAAATACCTTTTGTTCTGCAGTGAGGTAGAAGTAGTATCCTTTAATTTTGTTTGGATATCCTACGAACAAGCATCTATCGAACTTTGGTCCAAGTTTATCTATCTTTAAATGCTTGACTAAGCTGGACACCCCTAGATCCTAAGATGTGAGAGCACCGACTTACGTCCAGTCCATATCTCATATGGAGTTTTATTGACAGACTTGCTGGGCATCTTATTCAAAATATAGCAGGCAGTCTCTAGAGCATATCTCCAAAAGAATATTGGCGACTAAAAAAATCCATCATGGATCGGATCATGTCTAACAAGATTCAATTCCTCCTCTCGGACACACCATTATGTTGTGGTGTTCCAGGAGGGATCCATTGTGAGAGAATCCCATTCTCTTCTAAATATGTCAGAAACTCATTGGTGAGGTATTCACCTCCTCGATCTAATCGAAGGAGCTTAATACTCTTTTTAGTTTATTTTTCTACTTCAGCACGGAAGCATTTGAATATTTCAAATGATTCTGACTTATACTTCATAAGATAGACATACCCATACTTCGATAGGTCGTCTATAAACATAATGAAGTAGTAGTATCCTCCTCTGGTACTTATGTTCATAGGCCCATATACATCAGTATGTATTAGACCTAGGACATCACTGGCTCTTTCACCTTTTTCTTTAAAAGGTGACTTAGTCATCTTATTGAGTAGACAAGATTCGTAGGTAGGCAATGATTCACAATCATCTATCTTAAGGACACATTCTTTGATCAACCTGTCAATCCTAGTCTTGTTCACATGACCAAACCTACAATACCAAAGGTAAGATTCGCTGACATTATCTATTTTGGAGCATTTACTAGGTGTGTACATTACACTAATAGACCGTGATATTATGTATATGCCATGTTTTAATTGTCCACACATAATTGTAGCATCATTGATAATGATATCACAAAAATCATCCTTTATTATAAATTTGTAATCAAGTTTGGCCAAAAGGCCTACAGAGATGACATTCATCATAAAGAAGGGACAGTAATGACAATCATCTAACATGACACTACTGGACTTGAAGACAAGCTACAAAGTTTTCAAGGCCAGAATTGAAACAAGGCTTCCATCTCCAATGTTAAGGAACTGCTCGTCCTCTCAAAATTTTTTACTTACCTGCAGTCCCTGTAACGAATTGCATATATTAATAGGACTTTTGGTATCCAATACCCAGATAGTAGTCTCACAAACAGAGAAATTACAAGGTGTTATCATATAAATACCTTGTGAAGCAACCACTTGCTTCTTTCTCTTGTTCTTAGGCCTGTTTGGGTCAAGGGTGGCTACATAAGTAGGACAATTCCTTTTCCAATGATCTAGCTTCTTACAGAAGAAGCACTCTGTCTGGCTCTTATCAACTTTTGACATTTTACTCTGCTTGAGATCGATGACATGGGATATTTGCACCTTTTTCTTCTTTCCCCTCCTAGAGGATCGATGCCTTGTAGATGAATCTCCCATTAAATTCACTGGCTCCTTTTAGAGCTGGTGATCCTTCTCAAAAATTTGCAGTAACCCTAGCAAATCATGGTAGTTTACTACAGGCTTTGTCATTCTATAATGACTGAGGAAGGATAGGTAGAATTTCTGTAGCGAATTGAGGATAGCATCCTTGCCTAACTGTTCATGCAATGGAAAGCCAAGTTTGCTAAGGCATTCAATATGCTCAATCATGTATAATATATGATCAGTGACTGAAGCTCCCTCGCACATACAGGCATTGAACACTGCACAGGAGGTTTTATGTCTCTCTGCATCCTCAGGGGTGCCGAAGGACTCATTTAACATTTGAATCATCTCCTCAGGCTGCGCATCCTCGAACTTACGACTAAGTTCATCGTTCATAGCTGCCCTCATCACGTAACGTACAGTCATGTGATCATTGAGCCACTTCATGTAAGTCTCTCTCGTAGCACGAGGAGCATTGGCTGTAGATTCTTCAGGTGCATGATCCATAAGGACATACAAAATTCTCTCGTGCTCCAACATGATCTTCAACTTTCAATACCAACCATCAAAGTTGGGTCTGGTGAGCATGTCGCTGTCCAACAGCAAACGGAGGGATAGTGTGTTGGCCATAACTAAAAAAAGAAAATATTAGCTTATTGGTATATGAATTATTATTATTATTATTATTTTAATTCTGAAGATATGAATTTTAGTCTAAAGGTCCTCTCACTATTTTTTGCAAATTAGTAGCCTCTACCTCCAACTCAAAAAATTATACTAATTTCTTAGTCGGTACTAGAATCCACACAGACTGCATTCGGACCCGAGTGTGGCTCGACCAATCCTAGTATATCCATGGGTAGGTTCATAACCAATTATTTCTCCAAACAACTTCTAGCATTGGATTTTGCCCCAGACATCCCTTCAGCAGGCGTGTGGCGCCTCTACTAAAAATTCTGGTTAGGTCCAACCATTAACATGATACATCAAGTACATCCAATAAATGGATGTCTAGGTCTGAGTGTGGCTCGACCAAACTGAGCATTGATCTGAAGGTACATCATGATGGTCATATGATGAATGACAATTCCAATACGTATAGACACCAGACGTGTGTGCCTCCAATGCCTATTTAAAATATTGGACTTATTATCACACGCACCTTAATGGGAGGCAATGACCAAGTTATCTCATAACTTTATCACTTTATGGACCTAATAATTTAGAGAATTTGATTTCATTGAGCTGAGAATAAGAAAAGAAGTTGACCTGCAAGCTGCAAATCCATCCACTGACTTCACCAAGTTATGTAAAGGATTAAACACAAGCTGGTCTAAAGATACCTAAATCAGTCACACTGATTCATCTTAATGGCATGGGTCTGCATGAATCGACTAGTGACCTAATCAAAATCTAATCTACTATATTGGTCAGGTAAGTGAGATCAGTGGGAGGAATCTATCCTTAACTCACTGTAGACACATCTAGGTGAATAGCTCTCAATTAAAAATCACTTGATCAAATTTTTCAAACTTATCTTAGACACTAATTGGTTAATTAGTTTCGATTTGGCACACCAGAAGATTCGGGCTCAACCACGGAGCCATAATCATGGTCCATTTATTAGGGTCAAACACATAGACTTGATCAAACTTCAACTATTGAGATTGATTTAGAGAAATATTGACCTAATCTAATTCAACACTTGATTAGACTTAATCAATTTCTCTACTTGGTCCATATGTGTTCCAAACCCTAGGTCTAACCCATTAAAAAGATCTGATTCATGTTAACTGTTTGCTCATCATATTATGTGGTGTCTTAGTGATTTTCAATTCTCAATTCTAGATCATTTAAACTTAATTCAAAATTAAGTGTGTAAAACATGTGTTTCAGTTTGTAGAACTACTCTACAAGGATTTCAAGTGAAGCATATCATATATTTCAATACATAAAAATAAATTTTTATAATATATTTAATAATTAAACATACATGGGCATGATCTAAACTTCATTCATATATCTCATGTATCATGATAATTTTTAGATCAATATCAATTACATCATATGTAATATGTAATTCAGATCTAAAATAATTTTATATCTAAATTTTATCCTATTATAATGAATCATAAATTACTTTAGATCTAATCTAAATATATTTATGATCAAAATAATACATAAAAGTTTGTTCACTTTTTTTCTTCATAAAATTGGATCACAATGACACCCCTACATGTCATAAGAGAACCCATCGAATAGACAAAAGAGAGATTAATCTCTTCAATTTCTTATGATCAAATGTCTGATGATCTCATCAATCTGAGTACTAGGTTACTAAGATCTAAAATTTAATTTTATATATAATTATATCAATATGTAATTATTGATAAAATTATTTTATGTCATGAACATATCCTTGATCTTATCAATTATGTTCTTCATCTAATCCAATTAGATTTGATGTATCATATACATCATATCAAATCTAAAACTTATCTTATACTAATTTATAAAATATTAATTTTATATTTAATATCAAATAAAAAAATAATTAGATATAAATATGAATGCATAAAAAATTAATTTTTGGTAAAATCTATTTTCACGCAGTGCTAAATTATGATAGGATTCAGATCTAAATATCCATCAAAATGGATCTAATTTACATCTGAAATAATTTTTACTTCATAAGAAAAATAATAAAATTAAAATTTTATTAAAATAGATTTAAAATAAATTTTTAATTTATATTATTTTTCATAAAAAATTCAGCAATAGCAGAATTTTGTATAATAGATTTATAATAACTTCAATCAACCATTGATTAGGCACCTCTAATCTAATCAAAATCAGATCAATAATTTTATATAAATATATTTAAATGAGATTTAATGTCACATAAAAAATTTAATTATATCTCATATAAATAATCATAAAAAATTCTATTTTATATACATATTTTTTAAACCTCGCTCTGATACCAGTTGAAGGGAAGGAAACAATTTTCCTCCAGAATGCCCAGGTTGCATCTAAATTTTTTTTTTAATATTTTACTTATTTAAGGATCAAATTCTTACCTAAATTGTAATGAAATCAGAGATCAAATTCCAAATTATCTGATATAAACCTTCACGAAGGTCTGGATATGCAAACCCTCTACTTCACATGCACGTCAGATGCTGCAGGAAAGCAGGATGAACTCCAATCCAGTTAGCTTCACATACACAATTAATTGAGAGATGAGATATGATGATGTGACACCTCACACCAGTAGATAGGATGCCCAAAAAGGATCTACACCTAAGGAGAGGAGGTGCAACAAAGGGAGAGATGTAGAAGGTGAAGGACCTCTCTCTTCACACACCTTTCTCTCTTTTTTTCTCTTCTTTCAATTTGATTTGTTTGCTATTCTATTCTCTTCTCTTATCCATAGGTAGAGACCCTCTCTATTTATAGATAATTCTCATGACCCAATGAGAGTAGGACTCTTTATTCAAATCTGATTTGAATTGATCCAATACTAATGAAAGAAGGACTCCTACATGAGATATAATTGTCATCACTTATGACATCTACTTTGCACCCACTCTCACACCCACTTGGGACATCCTAAATAAGTAGCAAACTAATTTTTGATCATGATTCATGAGTGGATATTTTTAGTGCAAGTAGGAATACTCATATCTCATCCAAAACAGGTCCGATTCGAATCTGATTCGAAGTCGGTTTGAAATAATTTTGAAAGGCTGTCAATCCTAAACTCTTTAGGACTTTTATACCCAATCTAACTTAGATTTTGGATCTATTTAAGTTTAATTAATTCATATCTAATCTAAAATTAATTAATACTTAAATCCAATCTTTCATATGTTCTATGGATCATAGATAAAAATTATTCATCCCCGAGATTGAACCTGAACCTCATGTGTAGTGCTAGCTAGATATAGTCAACTCTTCAATCTCATTTGACCCATAACTCAATTCTTAATCAAGTTAGATTATATATTCAATCAAGTCAAGTACTTCCAGATTGGACTTATAAACATAGGTCAATTTCTTCCTACTTTGTCTGACTTACGTGCATGACTCCATAGGTTCAAACACTAAGCTGGTAGCACAGGAATCAATTTCTATACTAATCGAGATACCATCTAGCAATGGTTTTCGACATCCAGATAGGTCAAATTATCATAAAAAAATATTCTAGAATCCATACTCATGGTTACCGCATAATTTATCCTTTTGACCTTAGATGCTCTAGGATGGTCTCAGATTAACAGTCAATCGAGATTGCTTCATCCATATTGTATTTCAACCTTTCAAATTCATCTCATTGATTATCCTGGCCAAGGCTTTACTAAATTAAAATACAGTGATACATCAACTCCAATAATCCAGAGGGATCAATCCCATCTTGATCCATACACAGACTTTGCAAGTACTTGACTGTACCAAATAGCCTTCCGTCACTGTATTAAAAATCCAAGTAGTTCGGTACCAAAGCACAGTGAGTTGCTTGCAAGTCACTATGATGATCTCAGGTTTGAAGGATATTTATATCTATGTATTTCACGAGCAGCTCTTGACAGCAGAATACTCAGCAGGTGAGTCACTTGTTCAGTGATGATGTACCCTTATATCTCACCTGTATGCCATACTAGTGTCACCACACTCCTTGATTAAGAGAACAACCAACCCATATAGCACACAAGGACCTTCACTCGATAAACATCATCGTCTAGTAATGACGTATCATTTGATCATGAACTTGTTTAAGAGCTATACAATAAATCCTCTCTTTTTCGTATACTAGCATAGTTCTAGAGACTTCATCACAGTACAAGAGTTTAAAGAAGATGTCACTTTATGATTTAAAAATATCAGAATAACTATTATTTAATAATCAATAATTCATATACAAAGATGAACTCAATCATCACATGATTGATTTTAGGACATAATTTTCAATAAAATAATGTGCTATACTTATTGAGTGGAGTGAATTGATTAGCTAAGAAAATAAAATCAACCACAAATGACAAGTAAGCAAGTATAAAGCACAATGAATGAATAAAGAGATGCAAGCACAATAAATACAAGAGATTTATAGTGGTTCGGTGCCAACCTTGCACCTACATCACTCTCCAAGTTCCTACTTAAAAATTCAATCTACTAAAATGATTTCAAGATACAATACATTAGATAACCTCGACCCTTGCTATCCAAGCAAGAATACTTATTTTTTAGATACAAGCCAACCCACAACACTCTGATTTTAGATTTGGATCAACCTATCCGAGTTTTGGAACCCCCCAAAACTCAAAACCCAAAATATAATAACAAGAACACAGTGTACAGAAATTTCAGCACAACAGTCCCTTAAATAAGCATAATATATATAATAAAAAAATAATACTTAAGGAAAAGAAGCTTTTACTGAATACTCTCAAATGATTGGCACACTTGAATGCAGGTAGAGAGTGGTTGGTGAGCTGATTGAATGCTTCTTTCCTCTCTTTTAGGGATTTTCTTAACTTTCACAGATGTGAGCTTTGAATGCTTGAAACTTAGTTGATTTTCTACCTCAAGAGAGCATTTATAACCTTCATTTGAACTTTAAAGTTTTTTAGTATTGGTTAAGAGCCATTGGAGAGTATTTAATATACATTAAATGTATTAAAAATATAATAAAAATTAGCCATTACGAAGCTCATCCAGAATGGAACGTCTCATGGGATGCCTCACTGGCAATGGGACATCCCATGGGATGCCACATTTGGCCAGATAGAAAACGAACTCTCTGTTTTGGTCTCAGGGTCTCAGGGGTCATCCCACTGCATGCCACAAGTCAAAAACATAGCATGCCGGCTACCCAATGGAAGGACATGACTTAGTTAGGTCACCCCATTTTATTTTAATCTGATTTTTCATATATTTAAGGCCTGAAACTTATCAGAATACTACCAAATGCTCTTAAATGAATTTGAATCAATTTGACACTTTCAAAAGGCTTCAAAAACTTCTCCAACTTGCCAAAACTTTAATTTTAGCACATTTGATGGAGCTTTTCAAACTTAATATTTTGGACTACCTGAAATATTACTAAAATATTCTTCAAAGATAAAAAAACTCATTAGTAGTCTCTTCAAATGATTTGTGATCATCAAAATTAATTTTTGGAGCAACAATCTTTCCCTTTTTGATGATGACAAAATATTTGAGTGTCATAAAAAAGATCCATAAAGCTCAAGGGATTGAGTTTATGAAGCACTTGCAGAAACATGTCAAAGATTAAGTATAGAATATCATGAGATATATATTTTCAGCAAGTTGTAATGTTTTAAAATATTTTATTGAAAATTATTTGTGAGGGTATCAAAATTTTTCAGAAATTATTTCTTATCAGCAAGATCCACTCCTTTCTTATATGAAAAAAGGTGAAAGTCATCATTTTGACCATTTTGAAAAAGATCACTCCCTTTCTTATATAAAAAATGGTCGAGCTGTAAAAGTTTTCTTATTAGAGCAAAAATGGTTCATAAAAGAGATTTCTTCTTCTCTTCCTTGTCTATAGTGTTAGAGCAATGTGTGTATAAAAGGAATCTTTCTTTCTCTTTTTCTTATTTTGATATCAAGGCAAAAATGAAAACATCAAAGCAAAAATCAAAAGAGGAAGTATTAGTGTATTTTGTAAAATCAAAAATAGATATATCAAAATATTTTGGTATCAAGGCAAAAATGAAAATATCAAAGCACACAAGAAAAATGGATGTATCAGAGTATTTTTCAAAAGGTGTCAAAATAGAAGTAAAGATAGACATATCAGAGCAAAAGATGGATGTGTCAGAGCAAACTACTGTATCATACCAAAATAAAATTTAAGAAAATTTAAAAAAAATTGAAGATAGACTACCTTCTCAGAAAAAAAAAATTCAAGATAGATTACCAAGATAGACTACCTTCTCTCCCTTTTTGACATCATCAAAAATGGACTAGAGAGAGTAAGATTTTTAATGAGTTATGGTGGTACATCAGATATCAAAGTAATAGGGCATTCATTCAAATAAAATAGTCATTCATTCTTTCACATATAAATAGAAGTTGGCCATACAAGGTGATGATAATGGATAACCTCATACATTAATTATAACAAAAAGAGAGGTTACAAGAGTCATAATATATATCAATGAGCATAAAGCTCTCGTACATTCAACAAAATACCACAACTAAGTAGTATGTAACCTAAAAAATCTAATACAAAATGATCAGATCAGATCAGTGAGAATGGGCATTGAGCTCAAGATCAAGATAAGTGAAACATAATCAGCCTCGACCTCGACTGAAAAGTCTGGTCCAAGTGAAAGATGTCGGGTGTCGGAATGCAATGGGCTGGACAAAAATGGACTCACTGGATGCAGAGGGCCTGGACTGAAGCTGAGTCCTAATGGCATCTAGCTAGGACAAGACCCCCCTCAAAGAAACATGGAGCCCCTCAAGATCAAAAGAGACGAAGTCCATCAAGTCTCTGATATCTACTCAGATTAGCTCAAGTGTGGAACGAAGCAGGCTGTGAAGTCTCTCTATCTCTCGAGCCAAATCAGCCAACTGAGATGAAGAGGTACTCGAAATGCTCGCTCCTGTCGATAGAGAATCCAATATCAGTCTGATCTCCCTCTCAATATCGAAAATTCTGCCACTGAACCTGAGCAAGAAACTCTCTACACTCTCCAGTCTAGAGCTTAGATCAGGCAAAAGCTATACCAATGAAGAAATATATGGCACGACTAAAAGATCTGAGAAAGAGATAGAAAAAAAACTCGACTGAGGTGGATGATACTGCTGCTGCTGGAGGAACTGCTCCTAATACTGCTAAAACTAGTGGAGCTGCTAAAGAACCTACCCCTGGAACTGCTGCTGCTGAGCAGATAGAATGCCTACCACTCTCTCAGCCAACAGTTCCATCTCATCCTCCCCCAAACTAAAAGATGGCACGGTATGGCTCGAAGATGGAGGTACACTGACTGAGGGTCCTGCCTTAGGCTCCGATACAAAGAGATCATCAGGGCTCTATCTAGGCACAATGGTGAAGAGAAACCCTCCTCCTCAGCATGCTCCTCCTCCTCCTTGACTGCAGCTGCATGGCCCTTGGCCTAATGACCATCCACTCCGATAAACCCCATGCATTGAAGAGAGTGGTCATTGTAGGTGTCTATGTTCGATAACCTACAAACATCTTCTCTATCAAAGCCTACTCCAGACTCTAAATATCATAGTGAGAGCCATACCATAAGGCAAGGGAGCCTTGGATCTATTCAAGGCCTCCCTCATGGCATCGATCATCAAAAATAGCAGATTAAGGAGAGACTCAGAGACTACATGGTGCATCAAGCAGATATCTTAATCAGGCATCAAATCATATCTTCTCCCTCTGGAGAAGAAAATCCTAGACACCATGTGGGGGAGCAATCTCATCTCCATGCTCAACTCTTTGGCCTCAATTTTCATAGACCCCTCCACATCCTCTCTTCTTAAGATGGTCCTAAGCCCAATTTCTTTCCTTAGAAGCTCATTTAGGCAACTCCTTTCATAGGGCATCTGAAGGAGTCTACCTAGCCTAGGAGCATTAAGAATAATTTGGACACCTTTCATAATTGATCTCAAAACTCCATCAGTGAAAACTAGATTCGAATAAAACTCCTTGACAAGATCAATGCAAATGGGTTTGGACAAATTACAGAAAAATCTCCATCCTTGCTTAATCAATTTTTCACCAAAAGAAAATCCATCATTTTTCAAGAAACGAAAGTCAACATTCCTTCACAGGACTACTTTCCTAGCAGACAAAGGGATCTTACTTGGGGTGATCGGAGGAGAGGCTTGAACTAGTGCTTGAGCAATTTTCTTCCTTCATTCCTTAGCCTCCAAGGACCTCATTGACTTCCTTCTCTATGGCAATCTCATTTTGGGATCTATTGTCCCAAAGAGAGTAGGAGAACCGATCAAGAGAATAGGGAAGGTTGAAGGATGGATGAAAATGAGGAGAAGAGAAGGATTTTGGGGTGATTGTCATGGATTTTAGAAATTAGAGCTTGAGATTTTGATGGAGAGCAAGAGGGAGACAATTTTGATCAAGGATATGCCAAGAGAATGTGTTTACCCTAGAATTTAAGGTAGAAAACTAAGGTTTTTGGGTGGTTAAGGGGATGGATTTATGGGATTGTGGTCGATAGAGAGCTTGAAGAAGGGTTTCGATATGAGACAAGAAGAGGAGGAAGAAGCACAGTAATTGAGTCCTCCCACTTAGAGTTTAAGGAGAGATTTAAACAGATTGGCTCACACAAAATCCATTTATCCGATGAATTGGGATGCCCCATGAGACGCCTCATCCAGGGAAACATCAGACGATGTGAAAATAATTTTAAAAAGAGAGAAAAATCAAGAGAAAAAATTTGAAAAGACTTATAATGACTTGAGATGATCATGAAGAGTCTAGATAAATTTTGGTATGATTTTTGATAAAATTTTTCAATAAAAAAATCCGAGATTATATCTAAATGATATTGATGATTTTTTTTAATTAATTTGAAATAATCCCAAAGAAAAGGTAAATGCCTCCCAAAATTAAGATGATGATGTCAAGAGATGTTAGGTAGATTTTGAGAGTGAAATTATAATTGAAGATCAAGTAGAAGGATTTAAGATGCCCAATTTTCTTCAAATTTTGTAAATTTTATTTTTATTTAATGCTTTGGTGAAAATGTCAGCTAATTGCTTTTCAGTATTTATATATTCAAGTGTTACATCATTATTTTGAATATATTCTCTTATAAAATAATATCTAATTTTAATATATTTTGACCTAGAGTGTTAAATTAAATTTTTGATCAAATTAATGACACTAGTGTTATCACATCTTATGAAAATATTTTTAAGTTCAATTTCAAAATCTATGAGCTATTGCTTAATCCATAGAATTTGAGCATAGCAACTTCTGACTGCAATGTACTCAGCCTCGGCCATAGACAATGCTACCGAATTTTGCTTCTTAATAAATCAAGAGATTAAGTTCACTCCTAGAAATTGGCAAGTTCTACTAGTACTCTTTCTATTTAATTTATATTCAACAAAGTTTGCATCTGAGTAGCCTATTAAGTCCATAGAAGATTGCTTTAAGAATCAAAATTCTAGGTTTTGTGTACTTTTTAAGTATTTAAAAATTTTTTTACAGCATTTAAGTGAGATTTCTTAGGATTTGACTGATATCTAGAACACATACATATACTGAATATTATATCAGGTCTACTAGCAGTAAGATATAACATAGCATTGAAAATTGTATCCTAAAATCAATCATGTGACAATTGAGTTCATCCTTGTATATGAATTATTGATTATTGAATAATAGTTATTCTGATATTTTTCATCACAAAGTAACATCTTTCTTGAACTCTTGTACTGTGATGAAGTCCCTAAAACTATGCTAGTGTATGATAAAGAGAGGATTTATCATATAGTTCTTAAACAAGTTTACGATCAAATGATACATCATTACAGGATGATGATGTTCATTGAGTGAAGGTTGTTGTATGCCATATGGGTTGGTTGTCCTCTTAACCAAAGAGTGTGGTGACACTGGTATGGCATATAGATGAGATGTAAGGGTACATCATCACTGAACAAGTGACTCACCTACTGAGCATTCTACTATCAAGAGCTACTCGTGAAACACATGGGTATAAATATCCTTTAGACTTGAGATCACCATAGTGACTTACAAGCAACTCACTGTGCTTTGATGCTGAACTACCTGAATTTTTAATGCAGTGACGGAAGGCTGTTGGGTACAGTCAAGTACTTGCGAAGTCCATATGTGGATCAAGATGGGATTGATCCCTCCAAATTATTGGAGTTGATGTATCGCTATATTTTAATTTAGTAAAGCCTTGACCAGGATAATCTATGAGATGGATTTGAAAGGTTAAAATACAATGTGGATGAAGCAATCTCGATTGACAGTTAACCTGAGACCATCCTAGAGCATCCAAGATCAAAAAAATGAATTATGCGGTAACCATGAGTATGGGTTCTGAAATATTTCTTTGCGATAATTTGATCTATCTAGATATCAAAAACCATTGCTAGATGGTATCTGAATTAGTACAGGAATTGGTTCTTATGCTATCGATTTAGTATTTGAAACTATGAAATCACGCACACAAGTCAGACAAAGTAAGAAGGAATTGACCTATGTTTATATGTTCAATCTGGAAGTACTTAACTTGATTGAATATATAAACTAAATTGATTGAGAATTGAGTTATTGGTCAAATGGGATTGAAGAGTTGACTATGTCTAGCTAGCACTACCATGAGGTTTAGGTTCAATCTCGGGGATGAACAATTTCTATCTATGATCCATGGAACATATGAAAAATTGAATTTAAGTACTAATTAATTTTAGATTAGATATAAAATAATTAGATTTAAATAAGTCTAAAATTTAAGTTGGACTTGGTGAAAAAGTCCTAAAGAGTTTAGGATTGACAAACTTTCGAAATTATTTTGAATCGGCTTCAAATCGGATTCGAATTGGACCTATTTTGGATGAGATATGAGTATTTCTACTTGCATTGGAAAAATCTACTCATGAAGCATGATCAAAAACTGATTTGGTGCTTATTTGGGGCGTCCCAAGTGGGTGTGGGAGTGGGTGCAAAGTGGATGTCATAAGTGATGGCAATTATATCTCATATAAGAGTCTTTCTTTCATGAGTATTGGACCAATTCAAATCAGATTTGAATAAAAAATTATTCTCTCATTGGATCATGAGAATCATCTATAAATAGAGAGGGTCTTTACCTATGGATGATAAAAGAGAATAGAATAGTAAACTAATCAAATTGAGAGAAAAGAAAAAGAGAGAGAGACAGGCATGTGAAGAAAGAGGTCCTTCATCTTCTACATCTCTCCTTTTGTTGCCGCCTCCTCTCCTTGGATGTGGATTTTTTTTGGGCATCCTACCTGCTAGTGTAAGAAATCACATCATCACATCTCATCCCTCGATTGATTGTGTATGCGAAGCCAATTGGATTGGAGTTCATCCTGCTTTTCTGCAGCGTCTGACGTGATGCGAAGTAGAGGATCTGTATATCCAGACCTCCATGAAGGTTTATATCAGATAATTTAGGATTTGATCTCTGATTTCACTATGATTCAGGTAAGGATTTGATCTTTAAACAAGTAGAATATTAGAGAAAATTTTTAGATGCAACCTGGGCATTTTGGAGAAAAAATAAAATTTTTGTGATTATTTACATGAGATATAATTGAGATTTTTTGTATGATATTAAACTTTATTTAAATATATTTATATAAAATTTTTGATCTAATTTTGATTGGATTAAAGGTGCCTAATCAATGGTTGATTGAGGTTGTTATAAATCTGTTATAATAGAATTCTGCTGTTGCTGAATTTTTGATAAAAAAATAATATAAATTAAAAATTTATTTTAAATCTATTTTAATAAAATTTTAATTTTATTAATTTTTTATAAAGTAAAAATTATCTCAGATTTAAATTGGATCTATTTTGATGGATATTTAGATCTGAATCCTATCATAATTCAGTATTGCACGAAAATAGATTTTATCAGAAATTAATTTCTTATGCATTCATATTTGCATCTAATTATTTTTTTATTTGATATCAAATCTAAAATTAATATTTTATAATTAGTATAAGATAAGTTTTAGATTTGATATGATGTATATGATACGTCAAATCTAATTGGATTAGATGAAGAACATAATTGATGAGATCAAAAATATATTCATGACATAAAATAGTTTTATCATTAATTGCATATTGATGTAATTATATATAAAATTAGATTTTAGATCTTAGTAATTTAGTACTTAGATTGATGAGATTACCAGACCGTCCGGTTATAAGAGATTGAAGAGATTAATCTCTCTTTTGCCTATTTGATGGGTTCTCTTATGACGTGTAGGAGTGTCGTAGTGATCCAATTTTATGAAAAAAAAATGAATAAATTTTTATGTATTATTTTGATCATAAATATATTTAGATTAGATCTAAAGTAATTTATGATTCATTATAATAGGATAAAATTTAGATATAAAATTATTTTAGATCTGAATTACATATTACATATGATGTAATTGGTATTGATCTAAAAGTTGTCATGATACATGAGATGTATGAATAAAGTTTAGATCATACCTATGTATGTTTAATTGTTAAATATATTATAAAAATTTATTTTCATATATTGAAACATATGGTATGCTTCACTTGAAACCCTTATAGAATAGTTCTATAAATCGAAACACACGTTTTACATACTTAATTTTGAATTAAGTTTGAATGATCTAGAATTGAGAATTGAAGATCATTAAGACACCACATAATATGATGAGCAAAGGGTTATCATGAATCAGGTCCTTTTAATGGGTTAGACCTAGGGTTAGGAACACATATAGACCAAGCAGAGAAATTGATTAAATCTAATCAAGTATTGAATTAAATTAGATCATTTTTTCTCTAAATCAATCTCAATAGTTGAAGTCTGATCAAGTCCATGTGTTTGATCCTAATAAATGGACCATGATCATGGCTCCATGGTTGAGCCCGAATCTTCTAGTATGCCAAATCGAAACTAATTAATCAGTTGGTGTCTAAGGTAAGTTTGGCAGATTCGATCAAGTAATTTTTAATTGGGAGCTATTAACTTAGATGCATCTATGGTGAGTTAAGGGTAGATCCCTCCTGCTGATCTCACTTACCTGACCAACATAGTAGATTATATTTTGATTAGGTCACTAGTCGATTCATATAGACCCATGCCATTAAGGTGAATCAATGTGATTAATTTAGGTGTCTTTAGATCAGCTTGTATTTAATCCTTTACATGACTTGGTAAAGTCAATGGAAGGATTTATAGCTTGCAGGTCGACTTCTTCTCTTATTCTCAGATCAATGAAATCAAATCTTCTAAATTATTAGGTCCATAAAATGATAAAGTTATGAGATAACTTGGTCATTGCCTCCCATTAAGGTGTGTGATAATGAATCCAATATTCCAAATAGACAATGGAGGTGCCACACATTTGGTGTCTATTACATATTGAAATTGTTATTCATCATATGACCATCATGATGTACCTTCAAATCAATGCTCAGGTTGGCCGAGCCACACTCAGGCCAGGACATCCATTTTTGGATGCACTTGATATGTCATGTTAATGGTTGGACCTAATCAGAATTTTTAGTGGAGACGCCACATGCCTGCTGAAGGGATGTCTGGGGCAAAATCCAATGCTAGAAGTTGTTTGGAGAAACAATTGGTTATGAACCTATCCATGGATGCACTAGGGTTAGCCGAGCCACACTCAGGCCTGAATGCAGTCCGTGTGGATTATAGTACCCGCTAAGGAATTAATGTAATTTTTTGAGTTGGAGGTAGAAGCTATTAATTCATAAAAAATAATGGGAGGACCTTTAGACTAAAGTCTATGTCTTCAAAATTAAAAAAAAATAATAATTCATATACCAATAGGTTAATATTTTTTTCTTTTCAGTTATGGCCAACACACTATCCCTTCGTTCGCTGTTGGACAGCGACAAGCTCACCGAACCCAACTTCAATAGTTGGTATCGAAAGTTAAAGATCATGTTGGAGTACGAGAGGATTTTGTATGTCCTTACGGATCAGGCACCTGAAGAACCTACAGTCAATGCTCCTTGTGCTGCGAGAGACACTTACATGAAGTGGCTCAATGATCGCATGACTGTGCTTGCATGATGAGGGCAGCTATGAACGATGAACTTAGTCATAAGTTTGAGGATGCACAACCTGAGGAGATAATTCAAATGTTGAATGAGTCTTTCGACACCCCTAAGGATGTAGAGAGACATAAAACCTCCTGTGCAGTATTCAATGCTCATATGCGAGAGGGAGCTTTAGTCACTGATCATGTTTTATACGTGATTGAGCAGATTGAATATCTTAGCAAACTTGGCTTTCCGTTGCATGAACAGTTAGGCAAGGTTGCTTTCCTCAATTCGCTATGGAAATCCTACCTACCCTTTCTCAGTCATTATACACCGACGAAGCCTTCAGTAAACTACCATGGTTTGCTAGGATTATTGCAGACTTTTGAGAAGGATCACCAGCTCCAAAAGGAGTTAGTGAATTTAGTGAGAGGTTCATCTGTAGGGCATCGATTCTCTAGAAATGAAAAGAAAAAAAATACAAAAATCTCATGCCGTCGATCCCAAGCAGAGCAAACCGTTAAAAGTTGACAAGAGCCAAACAGAGTGCTTCCTCTATAAGAAGCTGGGTCATTAGAAAAGGAATTGTCTTGTTTATATAGCCACCCTTGACCCAAACAGGCCTAAGAACAAGAGAAAGAGATAAGTGGTTGCTTCACAAGGTATTTATATGATAACACCTTATAATTTCTCTGTTTGTAATACTACTATCTAGGTATTGGATACTGAAAGTCCTATTAATATATGCAATTCATTGCAGGAACTGTAGGTAAGTAAAAAATTTTAAGAGGATGAGCGGTTCCTTAATATTAGAGATGAAAGTCTTGTTCCAATTCTGACCTTGAGAACTTTGCAGCTTATCTTCGAGTCTAGTAGTGTCATGTTAGATGATTGTCATTATTGTCCCTCCTTTATGATGAATGTCATCTCTGTAGGTCTTTTGGCCAAACTTGGTTACAAGTTTATAATAAAAGATGATTTTTATGATATCATTATGAATGATACTACAATATGCGTGGATAATTAAAATATGGCATATACATAATATCACAGCCTGTTAGTGTAATGTACAAACCTAGTAAATGCCCCAAAATAGATAATGTTAGTGAATCCTACCTTTGGCATTGTAGGCTTGGTCATATGAACAAGAATAGGATTGACAGGTTGATCAAAGAATGTGTTCTTGAAATAAATGATTGTGAATCATTGCCTACCTGTGAATCTTGTCTATTTGGTAAGATGACTAAGTCACCTTTTAAAAGAAAAGGTGAAAGAGCCAATGATGTCTTAGGTCTAATACATACTGATGTACGTGGGTCTATGAACATAAGTGCCAGAGGAGGATACTCCTACTTCATTACGTTTACAGATGACCTATCGAGGTATGGATATGTCTATCTTATGAAGCATAAGTCAGAATCATTTGAAATATTCAAATAATTCTGTGCTGAAGTAGAGGAACAAATTGGAAAGAGTATTAAGATCCTTCGATCAGATCGAGGAGGTGAATACCTCACCAGTAAGTTTCTAACATATCTGGAAGAGAATGGGATTCTCTCACAATGGATCCCTCCTGGAACACCACAACATAATGGTGTGTCCGAGAGGAGGAATCAAACCTTGTTAGACATGGTTCAATCCATGATGAGTTTTTTCAGTCTGCTAATATCCTTTTGGAGATATGCTCTAGAGACTGCCTGCTATATTTTGAATAAGGTGCCCAGCAAGTCTGTCGATAAAACTTCATATGAGATATGGACTGGGCATAAGTAGATGCTCTCACATCTTAGGGTCTGGGGGTGTCCAGCTTATGTCAAGCATTTAAAGACAGATAAGCTTAGATCGAAGTTCAATAGATGCTTGTTCATAGGATACCCAAAGGAAACTAAAGGGTACTACTTCTACCTTACTGTAGAACAAAAGATATTTTTCAGCAGTCGGAAAGTCTTTTTGAAAAAAGAGTTTCTTGGTGAAGGAGCTAATGCTTGTAAAATTGAATTTGATGAAGTTCATCAGGTGGAAGGATCGACACATATAGAATTAGATTCGATTGATGAATCGAATCTAGAGCCAGTAGAGGCACCATTAAGCAGATTTGGTAGAGTACCACACCAGCCGGGCAGATACTATGATTTTTTGGTCTGGGACAGTGATCCTATTGAACTTGATAAGAATGATGAGGATCCGATCACCTATATGGAGGCCATGCAAAGGTCTGACTCTCAAAAATGGCTTAAGGCCATGAAGTCCGAGATGGAGTCCATGGAGATCAATAGTGTCTGGACACTAGTTGATCTGCTTGAAGAGATAAAATTCATAGGATGTAAATGATTTTCAAGAGAAAAAAAGGAGTGGACGAAAAGATAGAGATGTATAAAGCCTGTCTAGTTGCTAAGGGTTACCGTCAGCATTATGGTATTGACTATGATGAGACATTCTCTCCTATGGCAATGCTCAAGTCCATCCGAAATATGCTTGCTGTCGCTGCACACTTAGATTATGAGATCTGGTTGATGGATGTCAAAACTGCTTTTCTTAATGGAGAGCTGGAAGAAGAGGTGTATATAATACAACCTGAAGGGTTCACATCCACAGACAAGTCAAAAGTGTGCAAGCTGAAAAGGTCAATTTATGGACTTAAGTAGGCATCGAGGAGTTGGAACATGCATTTGATAAAGTAATCAAAATGTATGGCTTCATCAGAAATGGAGAAGAGCTTTGTGTCTACAAATGGGCTTCTGATTCTGTGGTTATTTTTTTTGACCTATATGTGGATGACATACTGTTACTAGAAAATGATATCCCGACTTTGTAGAGTGTGAAATTATGGTTATCATCATAGTTCTCCATGAAGGACTTGGGAGAAGCATCCTACATCCTAGGGATGAAGATCTATAGGGATAGATCTAGAAGGTTGCTTGGATTGTTCCAATCTACATATGTTGACACCTTGTTGAAGCGATTCAACATGGATAATTCCAAGAAAGGCTATCTTCTGATAGGCCATGAAATTACTCTTTCCAAGAAGGATTATCCGATAACTCCTGAGGAGAGAGAGCGCATGAGTAGAATACCATATACTTCGGTAGTGGGATCTATCATGTACGCTATGACATGTACGAGACCGGATGTGGCCTATTCACTAGGGATAGTGAGTAGGTACCAGTCAGATAAGGGTGAGAAGTATTGGAAGATTGCAAAAGTAATTCTTAAGTATTTGAGAAATACTAAAGACCAATGGCTTATCTATGAAGATTCTAATCTGAAACTTATGAGATATACTGATTTCAATTTTCAATCAGATTATGATGACAGCAGAAGCATGTCGGGCTACGTATTTACCTTGAATGGAGGAGCTGTTTGCTGAAAAAGTTTCAAGCAACATACTATGTCCGATTCTGTATGCGAAGTGGAATACATTGCTGCATTGAATGCTACAAAGGAGACAGTATGGTTGCGAAAGTTTATTATCGAGCTGAAAATTGTACCTTCCATTGATGGTCCTATCCTGTTGTATTGTGATGCTCCAGTGCTATAGCTCAGGCGAAAGAACCTAAGTCGCACCATCGCACTAAACATGTTTCGGCTGCTATCACCTAGTACGAGAGATCGTGAATCGTGATGATGTCGAGCTTCAAAAGATCGACGGAAAGGAGAACCTAGCCGACTACTTCACTAAAGCTCTCGGGATCAAAGAGTTCAATGACTTCAAATGGAAGATGGGTATAAGATACTGTCCCGATTGATTTTAGTCCAAGTGGAAGTTGTTGGAAATTGTATCCTAAAACTAATCGTGTGATGATTGAGTTCATCCTTATATTTGAATTATTGATTATTAAATAATAGTTATTCTAATATTTTTTATTACAAAATGACATCTTTCTTGAACTCTTGTATTGTGATGAAGTCCCTAAAACTATGCTAGTGTACGATAAAGAGAAGATTTATCGTATAGTTCTTAAACAAGTTCGTGACCAAATGATATATCATTACGGGATGATGATTTTTATCGAGTGAAAGTCATTGTATGCCATATGAGTTGGTTGTCCTCTTAATCAAGGAGTGTAGTGACACTGGTAGGCATACAGATGAGATATAAGGGTACATCATCACTGAACAAGTGACTCACCTGCTGAGCGTTCTGCTATCAAGAGCTGCTCGCAAAACACATGGATATAAATGTCCTTCAGACTTAAGATTACCATAGTGACTTGCAAGCAACACACGGTGCTTTGATGTCGAACTATCTGGATTTTTAATGCAGTGACGGAAGGCTACTGGGTACAGTCAAATACTTGAGAAGTCTGTATGTGGATCAAGATGAGATTGACCCCTCTGGATTATTGGAGTTGATGTATCGTTGTATTTCAATTGAGTAAATTCTTGGTCAGAAAAATTCATGAGATGGATTTGAAAGGTTAAAATACAATGTGGATGAAGCAATCTCGATTGATAGTTAACTTGAGACCATCCTAGAGCATCTAGGGTCAAAAGGATGAATTATGCGGTAAACATGAGTATGGATTCTGAAATATTTTTTTATGATAATTTGACCTATCTGAATATTGAAAATCATTGCTAGATGGTATCTCGATTAGTGCAGAAATTGACTCCTGTGCTATCAGCTTAGTGTTTAAACCTATGGAGTCATGCACATAAGTCAGATAAAATAGGAAGGAATTGACCTATGTTTATATGTCCAATCTGAAAGTACTTGACTTGATTGAATATATAAGCTAACTTGATTGAGAATTGAGTTATGTGTCAAATGGGATTGAAGAGTTGACTATATCTAGCTAGTACTACACATGAGGTTCAAGTTCAATCTCAGAGATGAATAATTTGTATCAATGATCCATGAAATATATGAAAGATTGGATTTAAGTACTAATTAATTTTAGATTAGATGTGAATTAAGTAGACATAAATAGGTTCAAAATATAAGTTAGATTTGGTACAAAAATCCTAAAGAGTTTAAAATTGACAGTCTTTCAAAATTATTTCGAACTGACTTCGAATCGGATCAGTTTTGGATGCAATATAAGTATTCCTACTTACACTGAGAATACCTACTCATGAAGCATGACCAAAAATTAATTTGGTGCTTATTTGGGGCATCTCAAGTGGGTGTGGGAGTGGGTGCAAAGTGGATGTCATAAGTGATGGCAATTATATCTCATATAGGAGTCCTTCTTTCATGAGTATTGGATCAATTCAAATCAGATTTGAATAAAAAGTCCTCCTCTCATTGGATCATGAGAATTATCAATAAATAGAGAGGATCTCTACCTATGGATGATAGAAGAGAATAGAATAGCAAACTAATCAAATTGAGAGAAGAGAAAAAGAGAGAGAGACAGGAATGTGAAGAGAGAGGTCCTTCATCTTCTACATCTCTCCATTTATTGTCGCCTTCTCTCCTTGGGCATGGATCCTTCTTGGGCTTCCTACCTGCTGGTGTGAGGTATCACATCATCATATCTCATCCCTCGATTGATTGTGTATGCGAAGCCAATTGGATTGGAGTTCATCCTGCTTTCCTACAGTGTCTGACGTGCATGCAAAGTAGAGGGTCTGTATATCCAAGCCTCCGTGAAGGTTTATATCAGATAATTTAAGATTTAATCTCTGATTCTACTATAATTCAGATAAAAAATTGATCCTTAAATAAGTAGAATATTAGAAAAAAAATTTTAGATGCAACCTTGGTATTCTGGAGGGAAACTATTTTCTTCCCTTCATAAAGAGCCTATCATGCCTCTATAATGCTTTGAATCAACATTTTTATCATGTTCATCTTTATCTAATTTACAGAAAGGGATCACAGATGTACTTACATATTTGGAGCTCTCCATTCCAAATTTGTTTAATAGTTCTCTTGTGTACTTACTTTGGATGATGGAGATCTCTTTCTTCATTTGCTTGATCTAAAGCCCGAGGAAGAAAGTGAGTTTTCCCATCATGCTCATCTCAAACTCCCCCTACATGAGCTTGGCAAATTTTTGGCACAAAGCTTCATTAGTAGACCCAAATATAATATCATCAATATATATTTGTATAACTAGAATTTCTTCATTGTTTCTTTTTATAGAAAGAGTTTTATCTACTTTTCCTTTTGAAAAATTTTTTTCTAATAAGAACTTACTTAATCTTTCATACCAAGCCCTCGGAACTTGTTTTCAACCATACAATACTTTGTTTAACTTAAATACATGATCTGGATATTCATGATTTTCAAAGCCTGGGGGTTGCTCTATATATACTTCTTCAGCAATATAACCATTTAGAAAAGCACTTTTAACATCCATTTGAAATAATTTAAAATTCATGAAATATGCAAAAGCAAGCAGCATTCTTGTGGCTTCTAGTCTAGCAACAGGTATAAATATTTCATCAAAATTATTTTTTTCTTGTTGATTATATCCTTTAGCAACTAATTTTGCTTTATTTCTGATTACATTACCATCTTCATCTAATTTATTCCTATATACCCATTTTGTTCTGATTATTGGATGATTTTTAGGTCTAGCAACAAGAGTCTATACATTGTTTCTTTCAAATTGATTTAGCTCTTCTTGCATGAAAATTATCCAGTTATGGTCTTTTTCAGCTTCATCTATTATTTTAGGTTCTAGGTGTGAAATAAAAGCTACATAATTACATATATCTCTAAGAGAGGATCTAGTTCTTACCCCTTGTGTCAGATCACCAATGATTAATTTTTTGGGGTGATTGTAAACACACCTCCATTCCCTTAGAAGATTACTTGTATCTTAAGGTTGTTCTTGAATGTTTTGATCATTAATGCTTTCATCCTCATATTTTTCTTCCAACTGTTCTTTGTTTTGCTCATTTGAGTCATTGATGGTGAGCTCTCTTATTCCATCTTCTATGATACTTGCATCATCAGTACCCTCTCTCTTCTTTGATGGAAGATCATTAGCTTCATTAAAAACTACATGAATTAACTCTTCTACTGCTAGTGTTCTTTTATTAAATACTCTAAAAGCTTTACTAGAAGTAGAGTAGCCAAGAAAGATAGCTTCATCAGATTTAGCATCAAATTTACCTAAGCTATGTTTGCCATTATTTAAAACAAAATAGCAACAACCAAAAACATGAATATATCCTATGTTAGGTTTTCTATCTTTTCATAATTCATATGGTGTTTTCTTTAAAATTAGTCTTATTAAAGCACGGTTTAAGAATTAACATGCTATGTTGATTGCTTCTATCCAAAAATATTTTTGGAGCTTGCTCTCACATAGTATGGTACGGGTCATTTCTTCAAGGATTCTATTTTTTTTCTCTACTACTCCATTTTGTTATGATATTTTAGATACTGAAAAATTATGATCTATACCTTTTTCATCATAAAATTTTTTAAAATTTTATTTTCAAATTCAGTGCCATGGTCACTACGAATTGAAACAATTGTTAAACTTTTTTCATTTGAAATCTTTAGATAAAATATAGAAAATATTGAAAATACTTCATCTTTAGATGCTAAAAATAAAACTCAAGTGAAACGTGAAAAGTCATCAGTAATTATAAAATCATATCTTTTATCTCCTAGGCTAGTTATCCTTGTAGGACCAAACAAATCCATATATAAAAGTTCTAAAGATTTAGAAGTTGAAACAATGTTCTTAGATTTAAAAAAAACTCTTGTTTGTTTACCTAATTGACATGCATCACAAATTTTATCTTTATCAAAATTTATTTTTGGAAAATTAAAAATCAAATCCTTTTTAATGATAATAGAAAGTGTGTGCATACTAATATGTACGAGCCTACGATGCCAAAGCCAACTATTCTCAGTGATTTTAGCATTCATGGCCACAAGACATTGCCATGCCTATGCCCAATGAATCTAGTGCTATCATCAAAAGGACTAGTTACAATGCACATAGATAATTTAAAAACTACTTTATAACCTTTATCACATAATTGACTAATACTTATAAGATTATGCTTGAGACCATCTACAAGTAACACATTTTCAATACAAGTGGAAGGAGTGACACCAATGTTACTAATGCCGATGATCTTTTCTTTGCCATTATCTCCAAAGGTGAGCATCCCTTCATTTTTACCTTCCAATATGATGAATTGAGATTCATCACCAGTCATGTCTCTTGAGCACCCACTATCAAGATACCACTTCTATTTTGTTACTTGGGATACAAGACACATCTGCACACATAAAGTCAAGTTTTAACCTTAGGTACCCAAGCTAACTTGGGTCCTTTGGGGTTAGTCACAATGATTTCTTTTGAAACTTATATTTTACTAATATTTTATCAACAAATTTATTTGATAAGCAAGTATAAGCGTTATGTCCTAGTTTGTCATATTTAAAACAAGTAATATTTGATAATTTGCTTAAGGATGCATTAACAAAAATATTTTTCAAAAATTTTTATTTTTTAAGAGTATTATAGCCAAGTCTGGTTTTATCATACACAGCTCTTTGACTATCAATAATCATTCAAAGTTTGTTTGAACTTAGAGTAAATCTATCAACTATAGGTTTCAACTTGATTACCTCTTCCTTTAGATCTTGATTTTTTTTTACAAGAGTTTTATTTAAGCTTGAGATTTTATTTTTTTCTTTTAATAGAGATTAATTCTTTATTTTTACTATCAACTTCTTTTTTTTAATTAATATTTAATTTTTTAATTTTTAATTTTTATTTTTCACTCTTAATTTTTTTAAATCATCTAAAAGTTCATGAAAAGCTTCTTGCAGTTCATCATAAGAAAATTTATTTTGAGTTTCAGGAGTTACTTTATTTTCATGTGTCATAAGGCACAAGTTGGCTTCTTCATGGGATTCTTCAACTGTGGTAAAGTCATCACTGTCGCTCCATGTAGTCATCATTATCTTTTTCTTTTTGAACTTCTTTTGACCTTTCTTGAGCTGGGGACAGTCCGATCTGAAGTGGTCCGACTTCTTGCATTCATAACAGATGATGAGCTGCTCTTTTTATTTTTCTTTACTTGGCTCCCCCTTAGTTGGTGATCTTCTCTTGGTCCCTTATCTTCTTTTCCTCATGAACCATCTGAATTTTTTGATGATTAAGGCTAAGTCCTCATCTTCTTCACTGTTCTCAAATTTTTTTGAATCTTCTTCTTCTTAAGCTGTCGACTTGAGAGCAATTATCTTCTTTCTTCTGGTCTCTTTCTCAGAGTGTTGCTTCATGGTCAGCTTGTGGGTCATGAGGGATCCAATTAGCTCTTCCAAAGATAGAGTGTTTAAGTCTTTGGCTTCTTGAATCGTAGTGACCTTTGCCTCCTACGATCTTGGTAGAGATCTAAGGACTTTTCTCATAAGATCACTGTTAGAATAACACTTACCAAGACTTTTTAGATCATTTATGATGCCAGTGAAATGAGTAAATATTTGAGTTATTGACTCTTCAAGTTTTATTTTAAATAATTTATAGTTGTGCGCAAGCATATTAATTTTAGACTCTTTTACTCAGTTTGTGCCTTTATGTGTGACTTCTAACCTATCCCAAATATTTTTAGCTAAATTACAAGTAGAAATATGGTTAAATTCATTTGTATCTAAGATACAATATAAGACATTCATGGCTTTAGCATTAAGTTGAGCAATTTTTTTATCAAATTCATCCCATTCACCTTCCAGCTTAGGGAGAGATACACCATCAATTAATTTAGTGAGTGTGTGGGGTCTATTTACTATGATACTCTACATATCATAATCAAGTATTTGAATAAAAATTCTCATTCAAGCTTTTCAATAGGTATGGTTTGACCCATTGAAAAATGAAGGTCGGTTTGTGGATTACCCCTCGACTAGAAATATGCCAAATTGGGCTGCCATTGATCTTTGGCTCTTGATAGTTAAATCAAGTAAGGGCTAGAGCACTGGGCTCTGATACCACTTATTGCCTAGATATGAAGCCTAAGGGGGGGGGGGGGTAAATTGGGTCTTTTTAAAATTTTTATGATTAGTACACTTAAGTAATGTGCTATACTTGTTGAGTGAAGTGAATTGATTAGCTAAGAAAATAAAATCAACCATAAATGACAAGTAAGCAAGTATGAAGCATAATGAATGAATAAAGAGATGCAAGTACAATAAATACAAAAGATTTATAGTGGTTTGGTGCCAACCTTGCACCTACATCTACTCTCCAAGTCTCTACTTGAAAATTAAATTCACTAAAAGGATTTCAAGATACAACACATCGAACAACCCCAATTCTTGCTATCCAAGTAAGAACACTTATTTTTTGGATACAAGCCAACCCACAATACTCTGATTTCAGATTCAGATCAACCTATTAGAGTTTTGGAATCCCTCAAAACTCAAAATCCAAAATCAATAGCAAAAGCACAGTGTACAGGAATTTCAGCACAACAACCCCTTAAATGAGCACTGTTGCCCAGCTATGCAACCCAAGAGGAGGGGTAAATTAGATTTTTAAAAAATTAAAATTAATCTAGAACCATAAGGATTAAGTAATAAAAGACAAGTTAGTTAAAGTGAGTGATTTAAGCAAAGTGAAGATATTAGATGCAAGAGTGCAAGAAGAAAAAAAAATAAGATAGAGAACAAGTAAGCACACCACAAACAATCAAGATTTATAGTGGTTCGGTGCCAATCTTGCACCTACATTCACTCCCCAAGCTCCTACTTAAGAATTCAAATCCACTAAATCGTATTCAACAAGAATACAACGTCGGTACCTCCGACTCTAGCTATCCCAAGCTAGAATACTTTTTTTTAGGTACAAACCAACCCAATACAATTCGATTCAAGGTTCGGATCAATCTTTCCATATTTTGAAATCCTTCCAAAATTAAAGATCAACTCATAAATAGAGTATAACTGTTAATCACACGAAAATACAAATGTAGCTCCTTTAATGAGCAAATAAAGCTTTAAATATACTTTACATAATAATGAAGAAGCTTTTCTGATTCTTCTCAAGATTGTTGAAGACTTGAATGATCTCTTGAGGGGTTGGTGAACTTGAAATAAAAGCTTCTTTAACTTTAACAAGGTTCTTTGCTTAGGACTGAAATGAATGCTTGAAAAACCTTCTTTATTCCCTCCTTTAAGTGCCTTTTATAGCTTCAAATGATGGTGGAGAGTGATCTGGATAGTTTTAGAGTCATTGGAGATCATTAAATGAGTATTAAATGCATCAAAATGAGCTGAAAAATTAGTCGTTATGAAATTTTTCCGTCACAGAGGTCGACTCATAGAGTCGATTCATGCACATGAGTCAACTTCTGTGGCACAAAATAAAAAATAATTATTCTATAATTTTGGCGTACACAGTAACAGAGGTCGACTCATAGAATTGACTCATGCATAGGGATCGACTCATGGGGTCGACTCAATTAGGTGTGCCAGCCAAAAAATAGCATATCGTTCAGCCCCATTTGACATGAGTCAACTCATGGGGTCGACTCAATTTTATAAATATTATTTTCTTTCAAAATATATATCCAAAAAATATAAATTTTTTTTTAATAGATCACAAATCTTCTATTCTTGCTCTTGAGACTTTTGAATTAGGACTTGATAAAATTATGATTTTATCCTTGAAAAATAATAAATCTTTTTTCAAGCCAAAATCATTAGTAACCCTCTCAAATGCTTTATAATCATCAAAATCAATTCAAGAAGCAACAAGCATAATAAATGTAATAAAAATATAATACTTAAGGGGAAGAAGCTTTTGCTAAATATCCTCAAGTGATTGGCACACTTGAATGCAACTAGAGAGTGGTTGGTGAGCTGATTGAATGCTTCTTTCTTCTCTTTTAGGGATTTCCTTAACTTTTACGGATGTGAGTTTTGAATGCTTAAAACTTAGTTGCTTTTCTACCTCAAGAGAGTATTTACAACCTCCATTTCGACTTGAGAGTGTCTTAGTATCGGTTAAGAGCTATTGGAGAGTGTTTAATTCATATTAAATACATCAAAAACAGGCTAAAAACTAGCCATTACGAAGCTCATCCAGAGTGGGACGTCCCATAGGATGCCTCATTGGTAATGGGACATCCCATGGGATGCTTCATTTGGCCAGACAGAAAATGGGCTCTTTGTTTAGGTCTCAGGGTCTCAGGGGTCGTCCCACATGGGTCATTCTACTGTGTGCCATAAGCCAGAAATAGAGTGTGCCGGCTACCTAATGGAAGGGGATGACCCAGTTGGGTCATCCCATTTTGTTCCAACCTGATTTTTCATATATTTAAGGTCCAAAACTTATCAAAATACTATCAAATATTTTTAAATGAATTTGATTCAATTTGATACTTTCAAAAGGCTTCAAAAACTTTTTTAACTTGTCGAAACTTCAACTTTGATATATTTGATGGAGCTTTTCAAACTCAATATTTTGGACTATTTGAAATATCACTAAAATATTTTTTAAAGATAAAAAACTCATTAGTAGTCTCTTTAAATAATTTGTAATCATCAAAATTAATTTTTAAAGTAATAGAAAGATTTAAGATTGATCTCGATAGATACCTGTAGAGGCCGAACATGTGTGCGGCTCAAGAAACTTCGGATCTAAGATCATCAGAAGTGATGTATTTCAACCCGCACAAAGGTATTGAGATGTGATCTCATCTTTATTTTAATTTTTAGATTATATGCATATCTTTATTCTTGGACTCAGATAGGATGAGATGAGATCTAATGCATGTGGGATTAAAGGGTTTAACCTGATTTATTTTCATTGTGATTCAAAAAGATTTTGAAATCTATGCATGCATCTTGCCTTATTTTCTAATAGTGGTATCAAAGCTAGTAATTTTTAAAGACATATATAATCTAATTTTTATCTTAGATTTAAAAGTTTTATTATTTTAAAATTAATCTTATATTGGTATAAGATTATCCTGGTATAGGATTTACCCCCTACATTGGAAAGGTTGTCCTAGCATGAGATTGATCGATTTTGAAAATTATTTTTCAAATATTTAAATTAATTTTTGGATCTAAAAATTAATGTATATGATATGTCTTATTTCATATTTATATCTAAAATTAGAATGATTAAATAGTCACATCAAACTGATACAAGGTTGTCCAAATACAGGGTTTATCCCCTATATTGAAAAGATTATCCTAGTTTGATGTGAACTGATTTTTTAAAAAGTATTTTTAAAATATTTTAATAATTACTTTAGATCTAGTTATGTATATATTTGATATGTATAAATTTAATTTTATATCTAAAAATTAATATATATATATATATATATATATATATATATATATATGTGATATATGTTTATAGTCTAGATCTAAAACTTTATATATGTAATATGTGATATTAAGTTTAGATCTGAAACTATTTCAAAATTATAAGCCACTAATACATGCAATAAAATATAATCTAAAAATTATTTTTAGAATCTAAAAATTATGTTATTATATGTGGGTATGGGTTGAACAAATTTGGTCTAGTGATTAAACAACAATTAGGATCAATTGATTAGATCAGGCTAGAACCCATTGTCGATTTTGAGTAGTTGATTGAACCTAATCAATGGTTGATTAAGATTAGGTCAAAAGAGCTCAAAGTTGAGTTTAGTTATAATTGATTGCATTGATTCATATTTTAATATAAATTAATTAACTCAAGATCAAATTTGACTTAGTAGTTCTATTCTATTTCAATAGGTTAACCTAATCGATTCTAATTGACAAATTTGGTATCTAAGATAAGTATCTAGATGGTGGTTTTTTAATTGGTCAATTTGATTGATATCTAAAAAAAGCAACAGGGGGACTCCCACTCATCTTAACTTATCTGATCATTTTGGGAGATTCAGTTTTGCACAGGTTGCTTGTTGACTTGAGTTCACCCATGCCGACTAGATAGGTCAGATATGTGGATGTGTTGATTTGAATTTGATTAGTCAGATGTTATATCTACTAATTTAGAAGAGACCCAAACTTAAATCTTCTCACTATATGTTAATGTTGCCCAGATATAGAGACTAAGAGGGGGAGTGAATTGGATCTTTTTAAAATTTTTGTGATTAGTGCACTCAAGTAATATGCTATACTTGTTGAGTGGAGTGAATTGATTAGCTAAGAAAATAAAATCAACCACAAATGATAAGTAAGCAAGTATAAAGTATAATGAATGAATAAAGAGATGCAAGCATAACAAATAAAAGAGATTTATAGTGGTTTGATGCCAACCTTATACCTACATCCACTCTTCAAGTTCTTACTTGAGAATTCAATCCACCAAAAAGATTTCAAGATACAACATGTCGGATAACCTCGATCCTTGCTATCCAAGTAAGAACACTTATTTTTCAAGTACAAGCCAACTCACAACACTCCAATTTTAGATTCGGATCAACCTATCTGAGTTTTGGAATCTCTCAAAACTCAAAACCCAAAATACAATAGCAAGAACACAGTGTACAAAAATTTCAACATAACAGCCCCTTAAATGAGCATAATAAATGTAATAAAAATATAATACTTAAGGAGAAGAAGCCTTTGCTGAACATCCTCAATGGATTGGCACACTTGAAAGCAGCTGGAGAGTGGTTGGTGAGCTGATTGAATGCTTCTTTCCTCTCTTGTAGAGATTTTCTTAACTTTCACAGATGTGAGCTTTGAATACTTGAAACTTAGTTGATTTTGCACCTTAAGAGAGTATTTATAACCTTCATTTGGACTTAAGAGTGTCTTAGTATTGGTTAAAAGTCATTGAAGAGTGTTTAATATACATTAAATATATCAAAAATAGACTAAAAACTAGCCGTTCAAAGCTCATCCAGAATGGGACATCCCATGGGATGCCTCACTGGCAATGGGACATCCCATGGGATGCCTCATTTGGCCAGACAGAAAACAGACTCTTTGTTTTGGTCTTAGGATCTTAGGGGTCATCCCATACGGGTCGTCTCACTGCATGCCACAAGCCAAAAACAGAGCGTGTTGGCCACCCAATGGAAGGAGATGAGTTAGATTGCCTCATTTTGTTCTAACTTGATTTTTCATATATTTAAGGTCTGAAACTTATCAGAACACTACCAAATACTCTTAAATAAATTTGAATCAATTTGACACTTCCAAAAGGCTTCAAAAATTTCTCCAACTTGTCGAAACTTCAACTTTGGCACATTTGATGGAGCTTTTTAAACTCAATATTTTGGACTACCTGAAACATCACTAAAATATTCTTCAAAGATGAGAAACTCATTAGTAGTCCTCTCAAATAGTTTGTGATTATCAAAATCAATTTTTGGTGCAACAATCTCCTCCTTTTTGATGATGAAAAATATTTGAGTATTCATAAAAAAAATTCATAAAGCTCAAGGGATTGAGTTTGTGAAGCACTTGCAGGAACATGCTAAAGATTAAGCATAGAATATCATGAGATACATATTTTCAGCAAGTTATAATATTTTAAATCATTTTGTTGAAAATTATTTGTGAGGTATCAGGATTTTTCAGAAATTATTTCTTATCAGCAAGATCCACTCCTTCCTTATATGAAAAAAGGTGAAAGTGATCATTTTGACCATTTTGAAAAAGATCTCTCTCTTATATAAAAAGTGGTCAAGTTGTAAAAATTTTCTTATTAGATCAAAAATGGTTCATAAAAGAGATTTCTTCTTCTCTTCCTTGTCATTAGTATTAGAGCAATGAGTGTATAAAAAGATTCTTTCTTTCTGTTTTTCTTATTTTGATATTAAGGCAAAGATGAAAACATCAGAGCAAAAATCAAAAGAGGAAGTACTAGAGTATTTTGCAAAATCAAAAATAGATATATCATGGTATTTTGGTATCAAGATAAAAATGAAAATATCAAAGCACACAAGAAAAATGGATGTATCAGAGTATTTTTCAAAAGGTGTCAAAATAGAAGTAATGATTGACATATTAGAGCAAAAGATGGGCATATCAGAGCAAACTACTTTATTGTATCAGAACAAAATTTAAAAAAAATTTAAAAAAATTCAAGATAGACTACCTTCTCAGAAAAAAAAAATTCAAGATAGATTATCAAGATAGACTATCTTCTCTCCCTTTTTGACATCATCAAAAATGGACTCAAGAGAGTAAGATTTTTTAATGAGTTATAGTAGTACATTAGGTATCAGAGTAATACGACATTCATTCAAATATAATAGTCATTCATTCATTCACATATAAACAAAAGTTGGCCATACAAGGTGATGATAATGGATAACCTCATACATTAATTATAACAAAAAGAGAGGTTTTCAAGAGTCATAATATATATCCATGAGCATAAAGCTCTCATACATTCAACAAAATATAACAACTAAGTAGTATGTAATCTAAAAGATCTAGTACAAAATGATCAGATCAGATCAGTGAGAATGGGCATCGAACTCAAGATCAAGACAAATGAAACATAATTAGCCTTGACCTCGACTGAAGGGTCTGGTCCGAGTGGAAGATGTCGGGGGATGGAATGCAATGGGCTGGACAAAAGCGGGCTCACTAGATGCAGAGGGTCTGGACTGGAGCTGAGTCCTAATGGCATCCAGCTGAGGCAAGACCCCCCTCAAAGAAACACGAAGTCCATCAAGATCAGAAGAGATGAAGTCCCTTGAGTCTCTGATATCTACTCGGATCAGCACAAGTGTGGAACGAAGCAGGCTGTGAAGTCTCTCTATCTCTCGAGTCAAATCAGCCAACAGAGGTGAAGAGGTTCTCAAAGTGGTTGCTCCTGTCGATAGAGAATCTAATATCAGTCTAATCTCCCTCTTAATATCAAAAATCCTACCACTAAACCTAAGCTAGAAACTCTCTACACTCTCCAGTCTAGAGCTCGATCAGACAAAAGTTGTACCAATGAAAAAATTTGTGGCATGACTGAAAGATCTGAGGAAGTGGCAGAAAAATAACTCGACTGAGGTGGATGATATTGCTACTATTGCTGCAGGAGGATCTGCTCCTGATACTGCTGAAACTGGTAGAGCTACTGAAGAACCTGCTCCTGGAACCACTGCTGCTAAGCAGATAAAATACCTACCACTCTCTCAGCCAACAGTTCCATCTTATCCTCCCCCAAACTAAAAGATGGCATGATATGGCTTGAAGATGGGGATACACTGACTGAGGGTCCTGCCTCAGGCTCCAATACAAGGTGATCATTAGGGCTCTGCCTAGGCACAGGTGGTGAAGATGGACCCTCCCCCTCAGCATGCTCCTCCTCCTCGGTTGTAGCTACACGGCCCTTGGCCCAATGACCATCCACTCTGATAAACCCCATGCATCGAAGAGAGTGGTCGTTGTAGGTGTCTGTGTTCGATAACCTACAAAAAATCTCTCCATCAAATCTCACTCCAGACTCCCTAAATATCACAGTGAGAGCCATACCATAGGGTAAGAGAGCCTTGGATCTATTCAAGGCCTCCCTCATGGCATCTATCATCAAAAATGATAGATTTAGGAGAGACTCGGAGACTACATGGTGCATCAAGCAGATATCTCGACGTGTCATCAAATCATATCTTCTCCCTTTAGGAAAAAAAATTTTGGACACCATGTGGTGCAGCAATCTCATCTCCATGCTCAACTCCTTGGCCTCAATTTTTATAGACCCCTCCACATCCTCTCTTCCTAAGATGGTCCTAAGCTCGATTTCTTTCCTTGGAAGCTCATCTGGGCAACTCTCTTCATAGGGTATCTAAAGAAGTCTACCCAACCTAGGAGCATTAAGAATAATTTGGACACCCTTCATAATTGACCTCAAAGCTCCATTAGTGAAAACTAGATTCGAATAAAACTCTATGACAAGATAAATGTAAATGGGCTCGGATAAATTACAAAAAAATCTTCATCCTTAATCAATTTTTCACCAAGAGAAAATTCATCATTTCTCAAGAAACGAAAGTCAACATTCCTTCTTAGGGCTACTTTTCTAGCAGACAAAGGGATCTTACTTGGGGTGATTGGAGGAGAGGCTTGAACTGGTGCTTGAATAGTCTTCTTCCTTCATTCCTCAGCCTCCAAGGACCTCACTAACTTTCTTCTCTACGGCAATCTTATTTTGGAGGTCATTGTCCCAAAGAGAGTAGGAGAACTGGTCAAGAGAATAGAGAAGGGTGAAGGATAGATGGAAATGAGGAGAAGAGAAAGATTTTGGGGTGATTATCACGGATTTTAGAAATTAAGGCTTGAGATTTTGATGAAGAGCAAGAGGGAGATGGTTTTGATCAAAGATATGTTGAGAGAATGTGTTTATCCTAGAATTTGAGATAGAAAATCAAGATTTTTAGGCGGTTAAGGGGATAGATTAGTGGGATTGTGGCTGGTGGAGAGCTTGAAGAAGGGTTTCGGTATGGGATGAGAAGAGAAGGAAGAAGCACAATAATTGAGTCGCCCCACTAAGGTTTTAAGAGAGAGATTTAAATGGGTTGGCTTACACAAAATCCATTTATCCGATCAATTGGGATGCCCCATCCAGGGAAACATTAGGTGATGTGAAAATAATTTAGAAAAGAAAGAAAAATCAAGAGAAAAAATTTGAAAAGGCTTATATCGACTTGAGATGATCATGAGAGTCTAGGTAAATTTTGATATAATTTTTGATAAAGTATTTCAATAAGAAAAAATCAAAGATTATATCTGAATAACACTAATGATTTTTCAATCGACTTGAAATAATCCAAAAAAAATAGATGCCTCCCAAAATTAAGATGATGATGTCAAGAGATTTTGGGTAGATTTTAGGAGTAAAATTATGATTGGAGTTCAAGCAGAAGGATCTAAGATGCCCAATTTTTTTCTAATTTTATAAAATTTATTTTCATTTAATACTTTGATGAAAATATCAGCTAATTGCTTTTCAATATTTATGTATTCAAGTGTTACATCATTATTTTAAACATATTCTCTTATAAAATGATGTCTAATTTCAATGTGTTTTGACCTAGAGTGTTGAATTGGATTTTTGATCAAATTAATGACACTAGTATTATCACATCTTATGAAAATATTTTTAAGTTCAATTTCAAAATTTATGAGCTGTTGCTTAATCCATAGAATTTGAACATAGCAACTTTCGGCTGCAATATACTCGACCTCGGTCGTAGATAATGCTACTGAATTTTACTTCTTGCTAAATCAAGAGATTAAGTTCACTCCTAGAAATTAGTAAGTTCCACTAGTAATCTTTCTATCTAATCTACATCCAGTAAAGTTTGCATCTGAGTAACCTATTAAGTCCAAAGAAGATTGCTTTGAAACCAAAGTCCTAGATCTTGTGTTCCTTTTAAGTATTTGAAAACTTTTTTAAAAGCATTTAAGTGAGATTCCTTAAGATTTGATTGGTATCTAGCACACATATATGCACTGAACATTATATCAGATCTACTAGCAGTAAGATGTAACAAAATGCCTATCATGCCTCTATAAAGCTTTGAATCAATGTTCTTGCCATGTTTATCTTTATCTAATTTACAGAAAGGGGTCATAAATGTGCTTACATTTTTGGAGCTCTCCATGCCAATTTTTTTTAATAGTTCTCTTGTGTACTTACTTTGGGTGATGGAGATTCCTTCCTTCATTTGCTTGATCTGAAGTTCGAAGAAGAAAGTGAGTTCTCCCATCATGCTCATCTCAAACTCTCCCTACATGAGCTTGATAAATTTTTGGCACAAAGCTTCATTAGTAGATCCAAATATAATATCATTAATATATATTTGTATTACTATAATTTTTTTATCTTTTTTTTTTTATAAAAAGAGTTGTATCTACTTATTCTCTTGAAAAATTATTTTCTAGTAAGAACTTACTTAATCTTTCATACCAAGCCTTTGGGGCTTGTTTTAAAACATACAATACTTTGTTTAACTTAAATATATGATCTGGATATTCATGATTTTCAAAACCTGGGGGTTGCTCTATATATACTTCTTCAGCGATATAACCATTTAGAAAAGCACTTTTAACATCTATTTGAAATAATTTAAAGTTCATGAAACATGTAAAAGCAAGAAGCATTCTTATGGCTTCAATTCTAGCAATAGGTATAAATATTTTAATAAAATCAATTTCTTCTTGTTGAACATAATCTTTAGCAACTAATCTAGCTTTATTTCTGATTATATTACCTTCTTCATCTAATTTATTCCTATATACCCATTTTGTTTCGATTATTGGATAATTTTTAGGTCTAGCAACAAGAATCCATACATTGTTTCTTTCAAATTGATTTATCTCTTCTTGCATGACAATTATCTAGTTATTATCTTTTTCATCTTCATCTATTATTTTAGGTTCTAGGTATGAAAAAAAAGCTACATAATTACATACATCTCTAAGAGATGACTAGTTCTTACCCGTTGTGCTGGATCTCTAATGATTAATTCTTTGGAATGATTATGGACATACCTTCATTTTCTTAGAAGATTACTTATATCTTGAGGTTGTTCTTGAATGTTTAGATCATTGATGCTTTCATCCTCATATTTTTTTTTCAATTATTTCTTGTTTCACTCATTTGAGCCATTGATGGTGAGCTCTTTCATTCCATCTTCTGTGATACCTACATCATCAGCACTCTCTCTCTTCCTTGATGGAAGATCATTAGCTTCATCAAAAATTATATGAATTGACTCTTTCACTACTAGTATTCTTTTATTAAATACTCTAAAAGCTTTGCTAGAAGTAGAATAGTCAAGAAAGATAGCTTCATCAGATTTAGCATCAAATTTACCTAAGCTATCTTTGTCATTATTTAAAATAAAATTACAGCAACCAAAAACATAAAAATATCCTATATTAGATTTTCTACTTTCTCATAATTCATAAGATGTTTTTTTTTAAAATTGATCTTATTAAAGCACGGTTTAAGATGTAATATACTGTGTTGATTGTTTCTACCCAAAAATATTTTGAGAGCTTGCTCTCACATAGCATGGTACGGACCATTTCTTCAAGGGTCCTATTTTTTCTCTCTACTATATTTTATTATGGTGTTCTAGGTGCTGAAAAATTATAATCTATGCCTTTTTTATCACAAAATTTTTAAAATCTTTATTTTTAAATTCAGTGGCATGGTCACTACGAATTGAAAAATTGGTAAATCTTTTTCATTTAAAATTTTTTGATAAAACTTAAAAAATACTAAAAATATTTCATCTTTAGATGCTAAAAATAAAATCCAAGTAAAATATGAAAAGTCATCAATAATTACAAAACTATATCTTTTACCTCATATGCTAGTTGTCCTTGTAGGAACAAACAAATCCATATGTAAAAGTTCTAAAGATTTAGAAGTTGAAACAATATTCTTAGATTTAAAAGAAACTTCTGTTTGTTTATCTAATTGACATGCATCACAAACTTTATCTTGATCAAAACTTATTTTTGGCAAACCAAAAACTAAATCTTTTTTAATAATTTTAGAAAGTATGTGCATACTAATATGTGCAAGCCTATGGTGCCAAAGCCAACTAGTCTCATTAATTTTAGCACTCATGACCACAAGACATTGCATGTTTTGCATGAAAAGAATATCCAAATCAACCATGTAAACATTGCCATGCTTATGCCCAATGAATCTAGTACTATCATCAAAAAGACTAGTTACAATGCACATAGATGATTTAAAAATTATTTTATAATCTTTATCACATAATTGACTAATACTTAAAAGATTATACTTGAGACCAACTATAAATAATATATTTTCAATACATGTAGAGGGAGTTTTTGGAGAAATTCAGTGCAGGGGTAAAATAGTAATTTTAAAATTTTTTCAAAATCATTATTTTACAGTGAAAATTATTAATTAATCTAATTAATTAATAAAAATTTACCCTACACTAGGATCTAAATATGATATATAGCATGCATGCAATTAAATTTGAAATTCGAATTTGAACAGTAAACACTTTACTGTAATGTGTTCAGAACACAATACCTTTGTACAGGTAGTAGATCACCGGAATCTGATCACCATCGAGAGAGTCTGATCATCGCGATGCAGCCATATAGTGTATCTAACCTCTACGGATCATCCACACGAAGCTCCCGGTCTGATCGACTCACGAGTGCTAGCTTGTTGTAGAGCCCTTTCGACGGCCGATGCTGATCGAACTCTTTCGATCAACGTCTGTCAATTTTTTAGACACTCCAGATCATCAGCAGACGTGCTTGAGAGGATGTTGAAGATCTTTCTAAAATTTGGTGGGCTCACGATACTCGTAGCTCACCTTCTCACTTCCCGAACTCCAGGCTGAAACCCTAAAGAACTCACAGAAATCCTGCGTACACTTTTTCTTTCTTTTTCTCTCGAAAGGATATAGACCTTCACCTTGCACACAAGGATTCCTCACGCCCAGATTTTCTCTCCAAAATTTTTTTTGCACACGCCCCACTCTTCTCCTCCTTTTAAAACAACGTCAAAACTTCTTATCCACGTGAGAGGATAAAGATGAGTAATTGCACATTTGAATTCAAATCAAATTTTGAATTCAAATGGAAACTAATTTATCCCTATCCACTAAGAGTGTGAGAAGAGGAGGGCGTGGCTTAATTTGTGCATGATGAGTGATTTCATGAGAAATATTTTTTCATGTAATAAATAGGGCATTAAAAGAGGATAAGGTCAAGGCGCTAAGATTGGTTGCTCATTCAAATTCAAAACAAAATCATTCAAATTCAAAGTTTGTTTTGAATTTGAATGGCCAACCAATCATCCTTATCCACTCATTTGGCGCATTAAAGTAGGGCATGAGGAGGGCTTTGCATGAGGAAAAGTTCATGAGAACTTTCTTCTCGTGAATTCAAATGGGCACAGTGGAAGTGAGGTGGCGCAGGGAGAATGGGTCAAGGTGGTTTCATTATTTAAACCAACCTGATTGAACCAAATAAGTTAGGCCCAATTAAACTAATTTAAACCCAACTTAATTAGGCTTAATTAGGCTCAATAAAATCTTAATCAAATCAGGAATTGATTAAGCCCAACCCCTGATCAAATCAGAGACCAAACCATCACGACGATTAGGTCAACTCTTAACCTAATCGAGTCAAACCCAACTGAATCCAAATCAATTGGACTTGATCCAAAAATAATTACTCAATTAAATTGAGTTAATTAGTGATCAAATCATTAATTAAACCTCTCATAAATATTGAGTCCAAATCTGATGGGTAATCGGGCATCAGAATTCATCGATATGTAACCCTGATACCCAAAATATGTGGGACTCATGATCAGAGAATCTTGATTCTCGATCACAGAGTCTCAGACACGTAGGACTCATAGTCCATGAGCATTAAGACTCTTCATCAGCCATCGGATCAGATAGGAACCTCTAATGTGTGTGACCCCGCAGGTTCGAACTTAAGCCGGTAGCACAGGAACCAATTCCTGTACTAATCGAAGTGACCATCTAGCAATAGTACCCGATGATCGGATAGGTCAAATAGTCTCAATCGCAACACTCAGAACCTACGTGAATATGGTTACTGTATAATCCATCCTTTTGACCTCTATGTTTAGGATGACTCAGGGTTAAACTGTCAACCCTGATTAGATCATCCGAATCGTGCTCAACTCAAACAATCCTGTGACTCCTCACAAAGACCACCCTGGCCAAGATTTTGCTAAATTGAAACACGACTGTACATAGCTCCTGAACTGGAGTAGTCAATCCCATCTTGACACACGCACCGACAAGTCAAGTACTTGACTACACCCAGCAGCCTTCCGTCACTGAATTAGAAATTCAGGTAGTCCAGTGCCTAAGTGCAGTGAGTTGCTTGCAAGTCACCGTGGTGGTCTCAGGTCGGAGAGACATTTATACCCATATTCCATCAGAGCAAATCTTGACAGCAGAAATAGCTCCGGAGTCGGTCACGTTCAGTGCAGACGTACCCTTACATCTCACCTGTATGCCATACCAGTGTCTCCACACTATTGGTTAAGAGAACAACCAACCTATATGGCACACAACGACCTATGCTTGATAAACATTGTCGTCCTTGGTAACAACGTATCATTTGGTCGCGAACAGATTTAAGGACTAAATGACAAATCCTCCTTTGTCGAGTCTAAATAGTCCTTAAGACTTCACCACAATATAGGAGTTCATTAGAAGATGAAATATTTTGTGATGAAAAATGCCAAAATAATTTTTATTAATTCATAATTCATGTACATATACTAAAATGAGTACAACCATCAACAGGCTGACGATTAGCTTTAGGACACTATTCCCAATAATCTCGCACTTGGCCTAAAGCCAATCGGTGCAGTATCTAATACCCATCTTCGACTTGTAGTCGTCGAACTCCTTCATCGCAATGGCTTTAGTGAATGGATCGATCAGGTTCTCCTTTTCGTCGATCTTCTAAAGGTCGATGTCACCTCGATCCATAATTTCCCGGATGAGATGGTAGCGGCGCAGAATATGCTTCGTCCGCTGTTGTGCCTTGGATTCCTTCGCCTGAGCAATGGCTCCAGAGCTATCACAGTAGAGCAGAACTGGACCAATAAGGGAGGGTGCTACTCCGAGCTCGGTGATGAATTTTTTCAGCCACACCGCTTCTTTGGCAGCATCTGATGCAGCGAAATACTCCACCTTGCAAACTAAATCAGCCACTGTGTGTTGCTTGGAACTCTTCCAACAGATAGCCCCACCATTAAAGATAAAAATAAATCCCGACACACTTTTGCTGTCATCATTATCAGACTGGAAACTAGAGTCTGTAAACCCTATAAGTCTCAAGTTGATTCACCATAAACAAGCCACTGGTCTTTAGTATTTTTTAAATACTTCAGGATGGTTTTAACAACCTTCCAGTGATTCTCTCCTGGATCAGATGGTATCTACTCACTACCCCTAGTGAGTATGCCACATCTAGTCGTGTACATATCATGGCATACATGATAGATCTCACTGCCGAAGCATATGGAATCCTACCCATATGCTCTCTCTCTTGAGGTGTTGTCGGACAATCCCTCTTCGAGAGAGAAATTCCATGGTCTATCGGTAGATAGCCTTTCTTGGAATTCTCCATGCTGAACCTCTTCAACATAGTATCTATGTACATAAACTAGGATAAACCAAGCAACCTTTTAGATCTATCCCTATAGATCCTCATCCCTAGGATGTAGGAAGCTTCTCCCAAATCCTTCATGGAGAACTGTGACGACAGCCAAATCATTATTCCCTGTACTATAGGGACATCATTTCTGATTAAGAGAATATCATCCACATACAATACAAGAAATATCACTACTGGACCATTAGCCTACCTATAAATGCAAGGTTCTTCTCCGTTCTTAACGAAGCCATACGTCTTGATCATCCTATCAAAATGTATGTTCCAACTCCGGGATGCCTGCTTAAGTCCAAAAATGGACCTCTGTAGTCTGCACATCTTAGACTCATCAGTGGATGTGAATCCTTCAGGTTGTATCATATACACCTCTTCATCCAGCTCTCCATTTAGGAAAGTTGTCTTCACATCCATCTGCCAGATTTTATAATCCAGATGGCAGCTATCGCAAGCATAATCCGAATGGATTTGAGCATTGCCACAGAAGAAAACATCTCATCATAGTCTATACCATAACGTTGATGATATCCCTTGGCAACCAGACGGACTTTATAGGTTTCCATCTTTCCGTCTGCACCCCTCTTCCTCTTGAAGACCCACTTACACCCTACGGGTTTTACTCCTTCGGGTGGGTCAACCAATGTCCACGCATCGTTCACCTTCATGGACTCCATTTTGGATTTCATGGCCTCTAGCCATTTCTCAGAGTCGGGTCTCTGCATTGCATCCATGTAGGTGATCAGATCCTCATCATTTTTATCAAGTTCGATAGGATCGTCATTCCGAATCAAAAAACTATAGTATCTATCCGGTTGACGTGGTACTCTACCAGATCGCCTTATGGGTGCTTGAACAATGAGCTCCGGATCTGATCTAATCAAATCCGATTCAGGTTCAGCAACTTGTGTCAGTTTTTTCACCTGTCGAACTTCGTCAAGTTCGACCTTAGAGGCAACAGTCCCTTCATCAAGGAACTCTTTTTTCAAAAAGATTGCCTTAAGGCTGACAAACACCTTTTGCTCATCAGTCAGGTAGAAATAATATCCTTTGGTCTCTTTTGGGTATCCTATAAAATTACACTTGTCAGACCTAGATCCTCGCTTGTCCGTAATTAAACGTTTAACATAAGCCAGACACCCCCAAACCCTAAGGTGTGAGAGTACTAGCTTACGTCCTATCCATATCTCATATGATGTTTTGGTTACAGTCTTACTCGAAACTCTATTTAGAAGGTAACAAGCTGATTTGAGCGCATATCCCCAGAAGGAGATTGGCAGACCAGCAAACCTCATCATGGATCGAACCATGTCCAACAAGGTCCGATTCCTCCTTTCAGATACATCATTATGCTGTGGTGTTCTAGGAGGAGTCCATTGAGAGAGAATCCCATTCTCCCCAAGATATGTCAGAAACTCATTGGAAAGGTATTCACCTCCTCGATCAGATCGAAGAGTTTTAATACACTTCCCAATTTATTTTTCTACCTCATTTCAGAATAGTTTGAACATTTCAAATGATTCCGACCTATGCTTCATTAGATATACATACCCATACCTGGATAGGTCATCTGTGAAGGTTATGAAGTAGAAATATCCACCTCTTGCACTTGAGCTCATGGGTCCACATACATCAGAATGTACCAGACCCAAGAGTTCACTGGCTCGCTCACCTTTTTCAGTAAAAGGTGACTTGGTCATTTTACCAAGAAGACAGGACTCACAGGTTGGAAGTGATTCACAATCACCTACTTCAAGAATTCTTTCTTGAGCCAACCTGTTTATCCTGTTCTTATTGATATGACCTAGCCTACAGTGCCAAAGGTAGACTTCTGACACATTATCTATTCTAGGGCATTTATCGGAGGTTTGAACCACATTAACAGGTTGTGATAGAAAGTAAATTCCATTATAAAGTTGTCCAATAAACATTGTAACACCATTCAAAATGATATTGCAAAATTTTCTTTTATGAAAAATTGATAACTGTTCATGGCCAAAAGGCCTACAGAAATAATATTTAATAAAAAGCTTGGACAATAGTGACATTCACTCAGAATTATATTTCGAGAATTGATTACAAGGTTCATGATTCTTAATGCTAGAACTGGAACTTTGCTTCCATCTCCAACATTCAGGAACCTTTCACCTTCATCAAATCTCCTACTGACCTGCAGACCCTGCATCGAATTGCAAATATGATAAGGGCTTCCGATATCCAATACCCAAGCAGTAGTATCACAAATGGAAAAGTTGCAAGGTGTTATCATATAAGTACCTTACTTCTTCTTTGGCATGTTCGGATCCAGTGAGGCAATGTATAGAGGACAGTTCCTCTTCCAGTGTCCCTGCTTCTTGCAAAAGAAGCACTCCGCCTGGCTCTGGTCGGGCTTGCACTTCTTGATCTGACCCTGTGCAGACGTCCCAGCATGCAGCTGCACCTTCTTATTCTTCTTCTTCTTATTCTTCTTCCCTTTCTTAAAGGGTCGACGACCAGAAGAAGACCCTCCCACAACATTCACCGACTCCTTATGGAGCTGGTGGTCCTTCTCAAAGTTCTGCAGTAATCCCAACAAGCCGTGGTAGTTCACTGCAGGCTTTGTCATTCGAAAATGAGTAAAGAAGAGAAGGAAGGACTTGGGCTAAGAATTAAGGATTGCATCCTTACTGAGCTACTCGTGCAGGGGAAAATCCAATTTACTTAGGCGCTCAATCATTTCGATCATGTACAGTACATGATCAGTGACTGAGGCTCCATCCCTCATCCGAGCATTGAAAATGGCACAACTAGTTTTGTGCCTTTCAACGTTGTCAGGCGTGCCAAAAGAGTCGTTCAACATTTGAAGCATCTCCTATGGCTGGGCATTCTCGAACCTGCGGCTGAACTCATCATTCATTGCCGCCAGCATTATGCACTGGACGGTGGTGCGGTCATTGTGCCACTTTTGGTAAGTATCTCGGACCGTCCCTCTAGCATTCAGGGCTAGCTCCTCAGGTGTCGGATCCGTTACTACATAAAGGATCTGCTCATGCTCAAGAATGATTTTTAATTTTCGATACCAGCTATCAAAATTAGGTCTCATGAGCTTGTCATTATCTAATAATGATCGGAGCGACAGGGTAGTGGCCATAGCTGCATAAAAGAAAATCAGACCTATATTAGTACATAAATTATTAATACTAAAGACTTGGACTTTAGTCTAAAGTTTCTTCCGGTATTTTTACGAATTGGTAGCCTCAACCTCCAATTCAAGGAATTACTTTAATTCCTTAGTGGGTACTAGAATCCACACAGACTACACACCAGCCCAACTTTGGTTGGTCAACCCATGTGCATCTATGGGTAGGTTCATAACCAGTTGTTTCTCTAAACAACTTCTAATAATTGATTTTGCCCTAGAACCTAATCAGTAGGCTTTGGCCTCCACTGAAAAGATCTGGTTAGGTCCAACCATTAACATGATTTGATTTGGTGAATCAGACCAATAAATGATCAGGCTCGATTTTGGCTGGCCAACTTGACCACCATCAGAAAGACTTAAACCAAATTATCATATTATGAATGATAATTCCATTAGTCAATAAGCACCAGGTCTTTGGGCCTCCAATGATTATTAAACTAATGAACTCATTATCACTCACTTAATGGAGGGCTATGATTTAGTTATCAATATAACTTAATCATTTTTAGGGACCTAATAATTTTTAAGGATTTTATTAAAGAATCAAAGAGAAGAAAATATCCAGTCAATTTCAATCCTCCCACTGACTTCACCAAGTCAGATTAAAAAGGATTTACTTAAAGCTGGCATTAGGAGCACCTAAATCAGTCAAACTGATTTACCTAATGACATGGGTGAGTCCTAATCACCAAGTGATCTAATCAAAACCTAATTCATCAGGTTGGCCAGGTAAGTGAGATCAGTGGTGGGGATAAGCCATTAACTCGTCAGAGATCAAATCACTGTGAGTAGCTCCCGCTTAAAAACCACTGGTCAAACTACCAAACTTACCTTAGACACCAACCGGTTCATTAGTTTTAATTTGATCAACTTAGTAAATAGGGTTCCACCGCGTAGCAATGAATTAAGTCCATCTTGGTCTAGTTAAAGACATGGACCCATTCAACTATAACTATTGGAGTTGAGTCTAGAGTATCCTTGACCTAATCTAATTCAACTTTTGATTAGATTTGACCAATTACTCTAATTTAGTCCATTTCTTTAAGCTAACCTTAGGTCTAACCCAATTATGGACCTAATCCATCTAACTCATTGACCCACAAGTTTATGCAATTGTCTTAGGTCTTAATTCACAATTCTAGACCTACTAGACAACACTTAATTCTTTTAATTAAGTATTTGGGCTGATGGGTCAGGGTTTGATATTTCAAAAATAATTTTTAAATTTGAAAGATTTTATTTTCTATTCACCAAATATGTTGACTCATTACACAAATAGATAAGCACATTTCATAAATAGCAATCCTATTGCTAATTACATAACAGAAAATAACTCAATCAAAATAAATTATGAATATTCTTTTCGCTACTTCATCTGTATGGGATATAATTGCATCGGCACCCCTACCGCCATAGGAGACCCCATCGAATGGGAAGAGAGGGCCTTTAAACCCTACTTTTCTCCTATGACCGGATGGTCATGGCAACCAACCCAATTCGATTACTTGCTACTTGGATCAAGTATATCTAAATATACCAATTTTAAAATTTAAATTTTAAATTTTAAATTTCAAATTTTAAACTTTGAATTTCAAATTTCAAACAAATTTCAAATTTCAAATTTTTGAATTTCAAATTTTGAATTTCAAATTTTGAATTTTAAATTTTGAATTTTAAATTTAAAATTTCAACCAAATTTCAAATTTTTGAATTTTAAATTTTTGAATTTTGAATTTCAAATTTCAAATTTCAAATTTCAAATCTCAAATTTTGAATTTTAAATTTTTGAATTTTGAATTTCGAACAACTTTCAAAATTCAAATTTCAAATTTTAAATTTTAAATTTTAAATTTTAAATTTAAACTTTTAGATTACAACTTAATCTACACATGCAAATATATATATCATATCTAAGAACCTGCTCTGATACCATTTTTGGAGAAATTCAGGGAAGGAGTAAAATGATAATTTTAAAACTTTTTCAAAATCATTATTTTACAATAAAAATTATTAATTAATCTAATTAATTAATAAAAATTTACCCTACACTAGGATCTAAATATGATATATAGCATGCATGCATCTAAATTTGAAATTCGAATTTGAACAGTAAATACTTTACTGTAATGTGTTCAGAACACAATACCTTTGCGTGGGTAGTAGATCACAATAATCTGATCACCGTCAGGAGAGTCTGATCATTATGATGCAGCCACACAGTATGTCTGGCCTCTGCGGATCATCCACACAAAGCTCCAGTCTGATCGACTCCTCACGAGTGCTAGATCATTGTAGAGCCCTTTTGACAGCCGATGCTGATCAAACTCCTTCGATCGATGTTTGTCGAATCTTTGGATACTCTGGATTATCAATAAATGTGCTTGAGAGGATGTTGAAGATCTTCCTAAAATTTTGTGGGCTCACGACACTCGTAGCTCACCTTCTCACTTCCCGAACTCCAGGCTGAAACCCTGAAGAACTCACTGAAATCCTGCGCATACTTTTTCTTTCTTTTCTTTCTTTTTCTCTCGAAAGGATATAGACTTTCACCTTGCACACAAGGATTCCTCACGCCTGGATTTTCTTCCAAAATTTTTCTTGCACACACCCCACTCTTCTCCTCCTTTTAAAATATCGTCAAAACATCTTATCCACATGAGAGGATAAAGATGAGTAATTGCACATTTGAATTCAAATCAAATTTTGAATTCAAATGGAAACTAATTTATCCCTATCCACTAAGGGCATGAGAAGAGGAGGGCATGGCTTAATTTATGCATGAGTGATTTCATGAGAAACATTTTCTCATGTAATAAATAGGGCATTAAAAGAGGATAAGGTCAAGGCGCTAAGATTGGTTGCTCATTCAAATTCAAACTTTGTTTTGAATTTGAATGGCCAACCAATCATCCTTATCCACTCATTTGGTGCATTAAAGTAGGGCATGAGGAGGGCTTTGCATGAGGAAAAATTCATGAGAACTTCCTTCTCGTGAATTCAAATGGGTGCAGTGGAAGTGAGGTGGCGCAGGGAGAATGGGTCAAGGTGGTTTCATTATTTAAACCAACCTGATTGAACCAAATAAGTTAGGCCCAATTAAACTAATTTAAATCCAACTTAATTAGGCTTAATTAGGTTCAATAAAATCCTAATCAAATCAAGAATTGATTAAGTCCAACCCCTGATCAAATCAAGGACCAAACCATCTCGACGATTAGGTCAACTCTTAACCTAATCGGGTCAAACCCAACTGAATCCAATTCAATTGGACTTGATCCAAAAATAATTACTCAATCAAATTGAGTTAATTAGCAATCAAATTACTAATTAAATCTCTCATAAATATTGAGTCTAAATCCGATGGGTAATCAGGCATCAGAATTCATCGATATGTAACCCTGATCGAAGAGTCCCAAATCAGTGGGACTCTTGACCCTGGTACCCAAAATGTGTGGGACTCATGATCAGAGAATCTTGATTCTTGATCACATAATCTCAGATATGTAGGACTCATAGTCCATGAGCATTAGGACTCTTCATCAGCCATCAGATCAGATAAGAACCTCTAATATGTGTGACCCTGCAGGTTCGAACCTAAGCCAGTAGCACAGGAACCAATTTCTATACTAATCGAAGTGACCATCTAGCAATGGTACTCGATGTCCGGATAGGTCGAATAGTCACAATCACAATACTCAGAATCTATGTGAATATGGTTACTGTATAATTCATCCTTTTGACCTCTGTGTTTAGGACGACTCAGGGTTAAACTGTCAACCCTGATTAGATCATCCGAATCGTGCTCAACTCAAACAGTCCTGTGACTCCTCACAAAGACTACCCTGGCCAAGGTTTTGCTAAATTGAAATACGACTATACACAGCTCCTGAACTGGAGTGGTCAATCCCATCTTAACACACGCACCGCCAAGTCAAGTACTTGACTACACCCAGCAGCCTTCCGTTACTAAATTAGAAATTCAGGTAGTCCAGTGCCTAAGTGCAGTGAGTTGCTTGCAAGTCACCGTGGTGGTCTCAGGTCGGAGGGATATTTATACCCATATTCCATCGGAGCAAATCCTGACAGCAGAAATAGCTCCGGAGTCGGTCACGTTCAGTGCAGATGTACCCTTACATCTCACCTGTATACCATACCAGTGTCTCCATACTCATTGGTTAAGAGGACAACCAACCTATATGGCACACAACGACCTATGCTTGATAAACGTTGTCATCCTTGGTAACAACGTATCATTTGGTCGCGAACAGATTTAAGGACTAAACGACAAATCCTCCTTTGTCGAGTCTAAATAGTCCTAAGGACTTCACCACAACATAGGAGTTCATTAGAAGATGAAACATTTTGTGATGAAAAATACCAAAATAATTTTTATTAATTCATAATTCATGTACATATACTAAAATGAGCACAACCATCTACAGGCTGATGATTGGCTTTGGGACACTATTTCCAACAGGAATGACACCAATGTTACCAATGTTGATGATTTTTTCTTTGCCATTATCTCCAAAGGTGACCATCCCTCCATTTTTAGCTTTCAATGTGATGAATTGACGTTCATCACCGGTCATGTGTCTTGAGCACTCACTATCAAGATACCACTTCTATTTTATTGCTTGGGATGCAAGACATACCTACGCTCATAAAGTCAAGTTTTAACCTTAAGTACCCAAGCTAACTTGGGTCCTTTGGGGTTAGTCACAATAGTTCTTTTTGAAACCCATATTTTCTTAATATTTGTATCAACAAATTTATTTGATAAGCATGTATAAGCTTTATATCCTACTTTGCCATATCTAAAACAAGTAATATTTGGCAATTTGCTCATGGATGCATTAACAAAAATATTTTTTAAAAACTTTTATTTTCTAAGAGTATTATAGCCAAGTCTGGCTTTATCATACACAGCTCTTTGACTATCAATAATCATTTAAAGTTTGTTTGAACTTAGAGTAAATCTATCAACTATAGGTTTTAACTTGATTACGTCTTCTTTTAGATCTTGATTTTTTTTTACAAGAGTTTTATTTAAGCTTGAGATTTCATCTTTTTTTTTTAATAGAGATTGATTCTTTAATTCTAATTCTTTATTTTTGTTGTCCACTTCTCCTATTTCTTTAACTAATGCTTGATTTCTTAATTTTAAATTTTTATTTTTCACTCTTAATTTGCTTAAATTATCCAAAAATTCATGAAAAGCTTCTTACAATTCATCATAAAAAAAATTATTTTAAGTTTCAGGGGTTAACTCATTTTCATGTGCCATAAGGCACAGGTTGGCTTCTTCATGAGATTCTTTCATCTGTGGTGGAGTCATAGTGTTGCTTCACATAGCCATCAGTGCCTTTTTCTTTTTGAACTTCTTTTGACTTTTTTTGAGCTGGAAATAGTTCGATCTGAAGTGGCCCGACTTCTTGCATTCATAACAGATGATGGGCTGCTCTTTTTCTTTTTTTTTACTTGACTCTCTCTTAGCTGGTGGTCTTCTCTTGATCTCTTGTCTTTTTTTCCTCATGAACCATCTGAATTTTCTGGTAATTATGGCTAAGTCCTCATCTTCTTCATTGTTCTCAATTTTTTTTGAATTTTCTTCTTGAGCTGTCGACTTGAGAACAATTATCTTCTTTCTTCTGGTCTCTTCCTTAGAGTGTTACTTCATGGTCGGCTCATAGTTTATGAGGGATCCAAGTAGCTTTTCCAATGATAAAGTGTTTAAGTCTTTAGCTTCTTGAATCGTAGTGACCTTTGCCTTCCACGATCTTGGTAGAGATCTAAGTACTTTTTTCACAAAATCACTATTAGAATAATACCTACCAAGACTTTTTAGATTGTTTACGATGTTAGTAAAATGAGTAAATATTTGAGTTATTGACTCTTCAAATTTCATATTAAATAATTTATAGCTATGCACAAGCATATTAATTTTAGACTCTTTTATTTGGTTTGTGCCTTCATATGTGACTTCTAACCTATCCTAAATTTTTTTAGCTAAATTACAAGTAGAAATACTATTAAATTTATTTACATCTAAGGTATAATATAAGACATTCATGACTTTAGTATTAAGTTGAGCTATTTTCTTATCAAATTCATCCCATTCACCTTCCGACTTAGGAAGAGACACACCATCAATCAATTTAGTGAGTGTGTAGGGTTCATTTACTATAATACTCTATATATCATAGTCAAGTGCTTGAATAAAAATTTTCATCCGAGCTTTTCAATAGGTGTAGTTTGACCCATTGAAAAGTAGAGGTCAGTTTGTGGATTGCCCCTCGGCTAGAGATGTGCCAAATTGGGCTGCATTGATCTTTGGCTCTTGATGGTTAAATCAAGCAAGGGCTAGAGCACTGAGCTTTGATAAGGAGCCCAAGAGGGGGGGTAAATTGGATCTTTTTAAAATTTTTGTGATTAGTGCACTCAAGTAACGTGCTATACTTGTTGAGTGGAGTGAATTGATTAGCTAAGAAAATAAAATTAACCACAAATGATAAGTAAGCAAGTATAAAGTACAATGAATGAATAAAGAGATGCAAGCATAACAAACACAAGAGATTTATAGTGATTCGGTGCCAACCTTGCACCTACATCTACTCCCCAAGTCTCTACTTGAGAATTCAATCCACTAAAAAAATTTTAAGATACAATACATCGGGTAACTCTGACCCTTGCAATTCAAGTAAGAACACTTATTTCTCAAGTACAAGCTAACCCACTACATTCTGATTTCAGGTTCGGATTAACTTATCTAAGTTTTAGAATCTCCCAAAACTCAAAACCCAAAATATAATAGCAAGAATACAATGTATAGGAATTTTAGCACAATAGCCCCTTAAATGAGCACAATAAATGTAAAAAAAATATAATACTTAAGGAGAACAAGCCTTTACTGAAACCCCTCAATGGATTGGTATACTTGAATGCAGCTGGAGAGTGGTTGGTGAGCTGATTAAATACTTCTTTCCTCTCTTTTAGGAATTTTCTTAACTTTCACGGATGTGAGCTTTGAATGCTTGAAACTTAGTTAATTTTCTATCTCAAGAGAGTATTTATAACCTCTATTTGGACTTGAGAGTATCTTAAAATCGGTTAAGAGCTGTTAGAGAGTATTTAATGTTCATTAAATGCATCAAAAAAAAGTTAAAAACTAGCTGTTACGAAGCTCGCCTAGAATGAGATATCCCATGGGATGCCTCACTAGCAATGGGATGCCTCATTTGACCAGACAGAAAATGAGCTCTCTGTTTTGATCTCAGGGTCTCAGGGGTCATCCCACTGTATGCCACAAGCCAAAAATAAAGCATGCCGGCTACCCAATAGAAGGGGATGACCCAGTTGGATCGTTCCATTTTGTTTCAATCTAATTTTTCATACATTTAAAGTTTGAAAATTACTAGAATACTATCAAATGCTCTTAAATAATTTTGAATCAATTTGATACTTTCAAAAGGCTTCAAAAACTTCTCCAACTTGTCAAAACTTCAACTTTATTACATTTGATGGAGCTTTTCAAACTCAATATTTTAGACTACCTGAAATATCACTAAAATATTTTTCAAAGATAAGAAACTTATTAGTATTCCCCTCAAATGGTTTGTGATCATCAAAATTAATTCTTGAAGCAACAGTTAAGTCTAGAGGTCTTCCATCATTGTAGAGATGCTGGTTCCTTCCAGTGTTGATCGTTTTGGGCTGGTTATAGTGTTTGGGTTGCATAGGAAAGGTACAACCACTCTATTAGCATTTGATGTCCCAGGATAGAGATGGGATTGGACCCAATAACTGTTAGGTGAGGGTTCCAATGATGGCTTTGCACCCGTTGGTGAACAATGGGTCTGACTTAACTAATAAATATGCCAATAACTGTTAGGTGAGGCCATAGGACTTAGAGACCAAGCCCGCTGCATCTTACTTAGTGAAGCAATAGATAAGATGTTATCTACTCATTAGTCTATGCTTACCAATAACTATTAGGTGAGGTATGTATAGATTAATGGGATCACAGTTCCCCCTCAAAATTGATCGCATATGGTTTTCATTTCTCTATCCGAGAAGTATGGGAGATTCAAGAAAATAGCAGGAGCCTTGTTTGTTTTTAAAGTCCCTAGAATAAATATTTTTATAAGTATAAACATCTAATTAGAAACTATTCTCTCTGTAGATAATCATGTCGAGAGCCAATCCTTTAGCTCGTATCCTCGATACCAATAAGTTGACCGGTATAAACTATAAAGACTGGCTCTAGAATTTGAGAATTGTTCTCAGTTTCGAGAAACTTATCCATGTTCTTGATCAGGATGCACCTGTATTACTAGCTCATCCATCTTCTGATCAACGAGCCACACTTGAGAAGTGGATGGATGAGGATAATAAAGCGAAGTGCTACATTTTAGCATTCATGTCCAATTATCTTTAGCGACAGTATGAAGATATGAGAACTGCTAAAGAGATGCCGACTCACCTGCAAGAGTTGTATGGTGAGTAGAGTCACACAGCTTGCTTTGAGATTTCTTAGAGACTATTCAGAGTGAAAATGTGTGATGGGTAGTCTATCAATGATCATTGTTTGACAATGATCAAAGATATCGAAGAGCTTTAGAAGCTCAACATGAATATGGATAAGGAATTACAGTTAAATTTGATCCTCCAGTCTCTTGCTGATTCGTTTGGATAGTTCATCATAAACTACCATATGAATAAAATTGATAGCACTATGTCTGAATTACTGAACATGCTGGTAATAGCTGAGGGCACCTTGAAGAGTTCAAGGGGTACAGTTTTAACTGTGAAGCAAGTTTCCTCTAAGAAAAAATCTTCTTTTAAGAAGAAAAAAAAGCCTATGAAGAAGCAAAAGAATGAGGCCAAGTCCAGGTTTCGAAGAAGGACGACCATAAAGGAAAGTATTTCTATTACAATGTCGAAGGCCACTAGAGAAAGAACTGTCCTGCCTATCTGGCGATTGTCAAGAGCAGGAAAAAGGATGCGCGTTCTGAAGATACGTCTGATATGCTTGTTATTAAAACTAATCTTATAGTTTCCTCTTCTTCTAGTTGAGTTCTTGATTCTGGTTCAAGTGCTCATTTGTGTACTTCTATGCAGGATCATGAAGAAGTAAGAAGGCTAAGGAAAGGTGAGATCACTCTCCAGATCGACAATGAAGTAAGGATTACTGCTGTGGCCGTCAAGACCTACCCTTTGTGATTACCATTAGAGATTGGTTTAATTTTGAAAGACTATTATTATGTACCTATAGCTAGTAGAAATTTAATTTTCATATCTATGCAGGCATGGGATAATTATAATTTTTATTTCAATAAAGATATGTGTTCAATTTATTTTAAAAATAAAGTTGTTACACGTGCTTTCTTGATTGACGGTATTTATCATTTGCATATGGATGCGAGTGTCAATATTAATGAGTAAACTATGAATGCCATAGGGTCTAAGAGACTTAGAAATAAGATTACCCAAAAATATCTGTGGCATCTTAGGCTAGGCCATATAGGAGAGGACAGACAACAAACTAGAGAAAGATAGTCTTCTCAGACCATTGATTTTCGAATCTTATTCAGTTTGTGAATCGTATAGAAATTTGATTTTCATATCTATGCAGGCATGGGATAATTATAATTTTTATTTCAATAAAGATATGTGTTCAATTTATTTTAAAAATAAAGTTGTTACACGTGCTTTCTTGATTGACGGTATTTATCATTTGCATATGGATGCGAGTGTCAATATTAATGAGTAAACTATGAATGCTATAAGGTCTAAGAGACTTAGAAATAAGATTACCCAAAAGTATCTGTGACATCTTAGGCTAGGCCATATAGGAGAGGATAGACAACAAACTAGAGAAAGATAGTCTTCTCAGACCATTGATTTTCGAATCTTATTCAGTTTGTGAATTGTATCTTCAAGAAAAAATGGCCAAGCTGCCCTTTATGGGATAAGGAGAAAGGGCCAATAAGATATTAACCTTGATATACACTGACGTGTGTGGTCCATTTGATGTACCGACCAGAGGTGGCTATATCTACTTCATAACTTTTATCGATGATTATTTATGGTATGGGTTTGTATATTTGATGCATCATAAGTTTGAAGCCTTTGAAAAGTTTATAGAGTTCAAACATGAAATAGAAAAAATAGATCAAAAAACACATAAAGATTTTTCGATTAGATCAAGGAGGAGAATATCTTAGTGGAGAATTTTGGACCTATCTCAAGGATAATGGCATAGTCTCACAGTGGACACCTCCAGAGATACCTCAACTCAATGGGGTATCCGAAAGGAGAAATCGGATCCTATTAGATATGGTCCAGTCCATGATGAGCTTCACAGACCTTTCTATCTTTCTCTGAGGACATGCATTACTTTCTACAATTCATCTTTTGAATCAGGTTCCCTCTAAATCCATTCCTACCATACTATATGAGTTAAGGCATCGTAAGAAGCCAACTCTTGGATACCTCAAGATTTGAAGATGTCCGACCCATGTCAAGCGACAGCAAATGGATAAGTTAGAGGCTAGGTCTTTTAGAGCTCATTTTATTGGATATCCTAAAAAAAATATGGGATACTATTTCTATCTTCCTAAGGATCACAATATGATTGTAAGCCATCATTCTATCTTCTTGAAAAAAGAGTTTATCCAAGATGGAGGCAATGGAAGGAAGATTGAGCTTAAAGAGAAAGATAAGTAAAGAACATTGAGTCTAAGAACCTGAACCCAGTAGTGAGCTAGTAGATGTGGTACCTTCTCCATCTCATAGATCAAGTAGGGTCTCTCATCCTCTTGAAAGGTACTTAGGTGTTCTTACAGAAGATCTAGAAGAAGCATTCCTTGTGGAAGATAGGGACATTAGGAATGATCCCAAGACCTATGATGAGGCAATATTAGATATTGACTCCGAAAAATAGATGGAAGCGATGAAGTCAGAAATTGACTCCATGCATTCCAACTAGATTTGGTCTTAGTAGATCCACCTGAAGGTATTGTACCTATTAGGTATAAATAAATTTATAAAAGAAAAATTAGGTTGGATGGTAAGGTAGAGACCTATAAGGCAAGACTGGTTGTGAAAGGTTATAGTCAATGTGAAGGTATTGACTATCATGAAACCTTTTCGCCTGTGGCCATACTGAAATCCATCCATACTCTGCTTGCAATTGCAGCTTTTCATGATTATGAAATCTAACAGATGGATGTAAAAATTGTCTTCCTAAATAGATATCTTGAGGAAGATGTTTATATGGAGCAATCTTTGGATTTCACATCCAGTGATAGTGATCACAAGGTCTGCAAGCTACAAAGGTCCATATATGAACTCAAACAAGCATCTTAGAGTTCGAACACTCACTTTAATGATATAATCAAAACTTTTGATTTCATGAAAAATGAGGAGGAGCCATGTGTGTACAAAAAGCTCAGTGGAAGTACTATCACATTTCTCGTATTGTATGTAGATGACATCCTCCTGATTGAGAATGATATTTCCATACTTACATCGATCAAAGTATGGTTATCAAAAGAATTCACCATGAAAGACCTATGAGAAGCTTCCTACATTCTTGATATAAAGATCTATAGAGATAAATCTAAGAGAATGATAAGTCTCTCACAGTGAATGTGAAAGAATAATGCCCTACAAATCAATCGCATATGTGATACGATAGGGTGTTTATTGTAATTTATCTTCCAAACACATGTAATTGATATTTATATTAATAAATAGATATTTTTGATTCATTATATGCTGCATCTTATTGTTTTTTATGATTATAATGAACCCCATAGGTTTGGATAATGATTTTAGGACCGTGATGAGATCATGCCAATGAGATCTAAATCTTTGATAGCCCTAACCTAAAATATTCTTAGTCATTGGTATATTGAGTCGGAGATCAATGATACCAGTAAGACTGGCATGTCCTATATATGCTCAGAAATGAGGGTGGTTGATCTCACAACCACTTATGTGGTGACACTAATATAAGGATATGAGTGCTCATTAGAGAATGAGTTCACTGAATTGACCTATGATAGAATATCAGATGGAGCTTATTTACATATCAAGTGATGTTTCTCTAGTGCAAGTTGTGTAAGTGATCCTTTGATCGGAGATCACTATAGTATCTTGTGTACTTGGATCCATATTTTGGTTCACTACCTAACTTGGTTCTTTGATCCTTGTGTGAGTATTTTGGATATGGTGAAGTGTGCATGAAAGTTGAGAGTGATCAATAAGGGATCAATCACTCTTAATAAGGGGAGCGAACATCCTGTGTGATCTCATAGGATGGTGATTCTGAAAGTCTTGGGCCAAATTAGGATGATAATTAGAAAAAAATTTTAATATATCATCAACTGAATCATCACCTTCAAATCGAGATACATATAGATAAGTGATTAGATTTGACATATTTTCATACCCACAGCTCATTTGGGATGTTGTTTGACTGAAGGATTGAATTATATGGGAACTTGCCACTGAAGGATATTTTGATAATTTTTATCAAAATTTTAAATCTTTCGGATAGTCATGATACATTACTAGATGTCAATCTTGACTTGTGGGCTCATCAAAATTGAAGGAATTTGATTCTGAAATCAATTTGGAAGAGTCCAAGTTGATTGGGACTCTTCGGGTGACCTAATCTCATCAGATTAGTGTTACGTCAAAAGTCTAGATCTACTACTAGTAAGATTTGGAACCCAATGGATCACACTATTGGAAAATATATCCTAAAAGTCAATCGTCAATCTATTGACGGTTGAGCAACCTTGTATTATAATTGATTTGTTAATAAATAAAATATAGTTTTAGCATTTTCATCATAAGTTTTCATCTTCTAATTAACTCCATTATGTTACGTCAAAAGTCTAGATCTACTGCTAGTAAGATTTGGAACCCAATGGATGACACTATTGGGAAATATATCCTAAAAGTCAAACGTCAACATGTTGATGGTTGAGCAACCTTGTATTATAATTGATTTATTAATAAATAAAATATAGTTTTAGCATTTTCATCATAAGTTTTCATCTTCTAATTAACTCTGTTGTTGTGATAAAGTTCTTAGGACTATTTAGGTTCGATAAAGAGAGGATTTATCGATTAGTTTTTAAACTATTCACGATCAAATAATAGGCTGTTAATAAGGATGATAGCTTCTATCGAGCATAGGTCGCTGTAGGTCATATGGGTTAGTTGTCCTCTTAATCAAGAAGTGTGGAGACACTGGTATGACATATAGATGAGATGTAAGGGTACATCATGAAACGTGATCAACTTCAGAGCATTCTGCTGTAGAGAATGTCTCTGATGGGATATAGGTATAAGTGTCCCTTAGATCTGAGATCGCCTCAGTGACTTTCAAGCAACTCACTATGCTTTGGTACTGGACTAACTAAATTTTTAATTCAATGACGAAAAAATTTTGGGCATAGTCAAGTACCTGCGAAGTCAGAGTATGATCGAGATGGGATTAACCACTCCAAGAGTTGGAGAAGAATGAGTCGCTGTATTTCAATTTAGCAAAACCTTGGCAAGGGTAATCCATCAGATGAATTTGATATTTTGAAATACAATGTGCACAACCTGATCAGAGTTGACAGTTGAACTCTGAGGTGTTCTATGAGTATTTTGGTTAAGGAGATGAATTATATAGAAACTATATCCGCATGGGTTCTAAGGATGCTGTTCTACACATTTGACCTATCCGACTGTCGGGTATCGTTGCAAGATGGTCACTCTGTGTTGTCCAGCTATGCAACCCAAGAGGGGGGGTGAATTGGGTTTCTAAAAAAATTTAAGCTTAACTTATGTCTTATGAAAAATGTTTGACAATAGCTAAATAAATAGAGAGAGTAAAGTTAATTCAAGGCTAATGACTAAATGCAAGAATGCAAGAAAATAATGAAGAGTTAAAGAAGAGCAATTAGGCACAACACAAATAAAAAAATTTATAGTGGTTCGGTGCCAACCTTGCACCTACATCCACTCTCCAAGCTCCTACTTGAGAATTTCAATCCACTAATCTTGTATTCAACCCGAATACAAACGTCAGAAACTCTGACTCTAGCTATCCCAAGCTAGTCTACTTATTTTTTGGGTACAAGCCAACCCAATACACTCCGATTCAAGGTTTGGATCAACCTTCCCTTATTTTGGAATCCTTCCAAAATAAAAACAGTAACTCAAGCAAAGTATAACAATGAATAGCACAAGTTAGTACAAAGAAAGCTCCTTTAATGAGCGTATGAGACTTTAAATACACTATACTCAAGAAGAAGAAGACCCTTTTTGATTTCCTCAAGGTGGTTGGAGACTTGAATGTGCACTTGAGGAGTTGGTGAGCTTGGATTAAAGGCTTCTTGAATGCTTTGAGTGAGCTCTTGCTTAGGGCTGAAAAATTTGCTTGAAATCCCTTTTTCAAAAACTCTCTTCTTGATTCTTCTTTTTGATTCCCACCTTTTTGTCCCTTTTATAGCTTTAAGAAATGGTGGAAAATATTTTGGGCTAAAATAGAGCCGTTAGACCACATTAAATGAGCACTAAAAGTACTTAAAATGGGTTAAAAACTAGCCGTTGCGGAACAATCCCATCACAGGGGTCAACTCATGGGTCGACTCATGCCTGGGGGTCGACTCATGGGTCGACCTCTATGGAAAAACATCAGAAAACAACCAGAAGACAAGGTTCTATGATTTTTGACCTAAGAAATAGCAGTGGTCGACTCATGGATCGACTCATGCCTTGGGGGTCGACTCATGGGTCGACTCACAGGTTGTGTCAAGCCAAGAAATCTGCGTGCCAAACAGCTCATTGTGCCATGAGTTGACTCATGGGTCGACTCATGATTTTCAAACATGAATATCTTTCAAAATATAAGTCCAAAAATAATAAAATTTTCACCAATGAATCACAAATCTTTTATTCTATCACTTGATGCTTTCAAATCAGAATTTTGGTAAAATTATGATTTTGCCCCTGAAAAGCAATAAGTCTTTTTCAAGCAAAAATTATTAGTATCCCTTCAAATGCTTTGTAATCATCAAAATCAATCCAAGGAGTAACAATCTCCCTCTTTTTGATGATGACAAAATACTTTGAACAAAAGCATATATATGAAACAATGAGCATGAATTTCAAAGGAATGAAATGCATTATAGGTAGTTTGAAGATAAATAGGAAATTTACAACCAACTTAAAAATTATTTATAAATGCATTTGCTTGAAAAGAAGATTGATTCTTTTGGCATGCGATACATGTTCCCATAACAATTTGCCTATTGCTTAATAATTTTAAAATTTGCTCATCTGATTATGTGATTTTGGTATCAGAGCAGAAAATTTATTTTTGTTATCATAGCAAAGCAGAATTTATCTAAGAATTTTGAAAATTGCTCATTTGAAAATATCTCATTTGCTCATTTGCTTGTTTTTCAAGTTGCTTAGCATCTTGAAAATTTGCTCATTCTTATTTGATTATTTAATTTTGGTACCAGAGCATGTCTAGGAATTAATTTTAAAGTTTGCTCATTTGCTTTTGCTTAAACAATTTACTCATTTTGCTTTTAATTCTTTTATCAATTTGCTTTTGATTCTTTCATTTTGGTATAGCATTTCTCCCCCTTTTTGACATCATCAACAAAAGATTGTTTACTCCCCCTTTTTCTTTGAATACATTTTCTCTTTTTCTTTCTTTTGATGGAAATAATTTTACTAATATTACTTCTTTAGCTTCTTTTACTAACAGTAATTTTACTAGCATTAATGTTTACTCCCCCTGAATACAGCAATCATAAAAGAATATACCATTGGATATCATAGATATGAAATAGCAATTCATAATATCTTAAGCATGCACATAATTGAAAGCAACTAAATTTGAAGGTCATACATTAAAAGTCAAGGAGTAGATATATAATCAAAAAGTGACTGATACCACATAGTGGTTCCAATACATACACCAAAATATAAAAGTCAATTAGTCAGCATCATTACATGTCCCAAAAGATAGATCCTAGAAAGAGACAAAAGATAGGACTAACTACAAGGATCTAGTAGAGCTCATGACTGGATGGATCAGAATCAGATGTATCGAAGATGGGGTGGGAAGATGAAGGATCACGATCAAGAACTCGTCCTCTACCCCATCTGCCTCTGCCACGAGTGGAGGTGCTGGCACGAGTAGGTGGGCGAGATGATCCTGAAGGCTGAGAAGCAACAGACTGAACTACAAGAGAGAGCCTGATGGTGTCCAAAAGGTTCAGAGCTCTCGAAACAGACTGAAGCAGTGCAGTGAACTGTGTGGATGCATGCTCACTAGAGCCTCTGATCTCTCTCCTCAGGAAATCAAATCTACTCTCCAATACTCCTCTAAGTCTAGCTGCCTCCATAGATAGGTCTGAGACCTCAGTAGTGCACTCCTGTGGCTGTGGATGGGCCAGAGCTAACACTTGCCCCTGCAAGTCAAGTACCCTCCCAGTCAGTCTCAAAATGTAACCCTCGAGCTGCTGAATCTGAACTGACTGATCTGAGATCATCTGAAATACAGTGGAGATATGGGGGATCAAAGTCTGATCAGATGCATCTAATGATGTGGATCCCTGTGCAAAAGCTAAAGTGCTCCATTGTCGAGAAAGCAAGGAAGCCACACGTTGTGAGATCATCTCAATCTGGTCATCAGCTAATCTGATCTCTGAGGGAAATGCTCTGCTGTCTGGCTGCTGGACTGGGGTGTGCCTCCTAGTGGACTCTGAAGGGCCAGCCTCTGGATCTGAAACAAACTGGATGTCTGGAGATGCTGCCCTGATGTCATGGAGAGGAGATGAAGGACCTTCTTCCTTAGCTCTATCCTCAGCTCTGTCCTCAACTCTCTCTTCTGCACCCTTAATCCAACCACCATCAGTCCTAGTGAATCCCATGCGGTGCAAAGTGTGTTGGTTGATGGTGTCAGAGTGAGAGAGCCTAGCTGATGCCTCCCCCTCAAAACTAACTCCAAACCTCCTGAATACCAAGGTGAGGGCCATACCAAAAGGCAGATGAGCCTTGGATCTATTCAGGGTTTCCCTCATAGCTTCTATCATTAATGCAGGGAGGTTTAGGGGGGTTTGGGTAATCACATGAAATATAATACAGATGTCTCAGCCTGAAAGAAGGTCATGTCTACCACTTCTTGGGAAGAAAAGCTTCGTTACCAATTGATGTAGAATTCTCATTTCAATGGACAGGATCTTGGCTTCTAGTTTATTTAGGCTTCCCGAGTAGGTTTCTCCTAAAATCACATTGATTCCTTCTTCCTTCACTGGGAGTTCCATGTTTGAGTATCCCTCACAGGGCAAATGAAGAATCTCTCCCAAAATAACAGGATCTAAATAGATATCAATTCCCTTAACAGTAGATGTTACTGTTCCATTCCCATAGCACCAATTCAGATAAAACTCTCTAACCAAATCTACATATGTAACTTCTTTAAGAGAACAGTAAAATCTCCAACCTTGGTTTTTGATCTTTGAACCAATGGAGAACCCCTCAGTTTCAAAAAATTTGAAGTCAACATTTTTTTCGGGTTCTACCTTTCTGACAGATAGAGGAATTTTACTAGGGCTTAGAGGAGACTGAGCGGAACCTGGAGCAGATGCTGAAGCAGGAATGGAAGCAGAAGAGGTCTGAAAAGCTTGTCTTTTCCTGTGCACGCCCTCTTCCAACTCACGGACCGATTTCCTTCTTTGAGGGAGTTTCATTTTTGGAGCCATTCTCACCACCAGAACAAGCAAGGAGACTTGGAAGATCAAATGTGTGAGGAGATAGAGGGTTATTAGGGGATGGAAAGAGATTTTTTTTGGAGGAGAGAAACCCCGATTTGGAGGAGAATGGTGGAAGCTAGGGCACGCTCCAACCGCTCCAATCACGGGAGAAAAATGGAAATAGCACCTTTCCCAAGGAGCGATTTGAGGTGGAGAGGTGATGGGAGAAGGATCTTGGGCTTAGACCTTGGATTTGGAGAGAAAGAAGAAGAGGACTATGGGTTTTGGAGGGAGGAAGACGAAGATGGAGAGGGTCGGCTCATGAACAGGATTTTAACCAAAAAGAGAGGAATCCGTGGGGTTTTAGCCAAAAATTACAAGTATGCCATTGGGTCGACCCTAGGGGGTCGACTCATGATTCACAAAATTTCAAAAAAATTATGAATAAATTCTGAAAAGATTCAAAACTCTGGGAGAAAAATTTTTGCTCTATGTAAAGTTGTGAGAATGATAATCTTGAGCTTTTAGGTCCAAGAGAAATGATGGAAATTGAGTTTAAAGAATTTTTGACATTGGTTCCTTGGAATTAGAGAGATATTTAAGCAGATGGATCAAGAATTCCTAGCTCTCTCCTAATTTCACAGAATCTATCTTCACTTAGGGCCTTTGTAAAAATATCGGTTAATTATTTTTCAGTACAAATATAGTCAAGAATTATATCTTTATTTTAAACATGTTCTCTTATAAAATGATGTCTGATTTCAATATGTTTAGACTTAGAATGCTGAATTGGATTTTTAGTAAGATTTATGGCACTAGTGTTATCACATCTTATGGGTGTTTCATTAAGTTTGATACCAAAATCTTTGAGTTATTGCTTAATCCACAAGATTTGAGCACAACAACTTCCGGCTGCAATGTATTCGGCCTCGGCCGTAGACAGTACTACCGAATTTTGTTTCTTGCTAAACCAGGAGATTAGATTAACTTTGAGAAATTGGCAAGTTTCACTAGTGCTTTTTCTATCTAATCTACATCCAGCAAAGTCAGCATCTGAATATCCTATTAAATCAATTAATGAGTCCTTAGAGTACTATAATCCTAGAGTTTGAGTACCATTTAAATATCTAAGGATTCTTTTAACAGCATTCAAGTGAGATTCTTTAGGATTAGATTAAAATCTAGCACACAGACAAACACTAAACATGATATCAGGTCTACTTGTAGTTAAATATAATAGAGAGCCAATCATACCTCTATAATATTTTAAGTCTACACTTTTACCTTCTTCATCCTTGTCAAGCTTACATGAAGGGCTCATGGGTGTGCCAATTGCTTTGGAGTTCTCCATTCCAAATCTTTTGAGTAATTTCCTTGTGTACTTGCTTTGGATGATGGAGATTCCTTCCTTGATTTGTTTGATTTGGAGTTCGAGAAAGAATGTAAGTTCTCCCATCATGCTCATCTCAAACTCCCCCTGCATGAGCTTAGCAAAGTCTTGACAAAGAGATTCATTAGTAGATCCAAAAATAATGTCATCAACATATATTTGTATAATTAACATATCATTTTGATTTCTTTTAATGAAAAGGGTTGTGTCTACATTACCTCTTGAAAAACCATTATTTAGTAAAAATTTGCTTAGCCTATCATACCAAGCCCTAGGTGCTTGTTTCAAACCATATAGAGCTTTATTTAATTTAAAAACATGATTAGAAAAAGCATGATTTTCAAAACCTGAGGGTTGTTCTACATAGACTTCTTCAGCAATATATCCATTCAAAAATGCACTTTTGACATCCATTTGAAATAATTTAAATTTCATAAAGCAAGCATATGCAAGTAGAAGTCTAATGGCCTCTAATCTAGCAACAGGTGCAAAGGTCTCATCAAAATCAATTCCTTCTTCTTGATTATAACCTTTAGCAACCAATCTTGCTTTATTTCTTATTACATTTTCATGTTCATCTAATTTATTCCTAAAGACCCATTTTGTGCCAATTATTGAATAATTTTTAGGTCTTGATACTAAAGTCCATACATTATTTCTTTCAAATTGATTAAGTTCCTCTTGCATTGCATTAATCCAATTATAATCATTTTTAGCTTCTTCAATAGTTTTTGGTTCAAGATGAGAGACAAAAGCACAATGATTAAATATATCTTTAAGTGAAGAACGAGTTCTTACCCCATGCATAGGATCACCAATAATTAGCTCCTTAGGGTGATTGTGAACATACCTCCATTCTTTGGGTAGGTCATTTGTACCTTGAGGTTGTTTTTGATGTTCTTCACCTTCCTCATCCTGTTTGTCTTCATGTTCCTCATCATCTTGAATTGTGGAGTCTTTCAGAGTGATCTCCCTCATTCTTTCTATAAGAGGATCTGTATCATCAACACCTTCATTCTTCATTGAAGGAAGATCGTTAGATTCATCAAAGACAACATGTATCGACTCCTCTACTACTAAGGTTCTTTTGTTAAAAACTCTAAAAGCTTTACTAGTGGAGGAGTAACCCAGAAAAATTGCTTCATCTGATTTTGCATCAAATTTTCCAAGTCTTTCTTTACCATTATTTAATACAAAACATCGGCAACCAAAAATATGAAAATAAGCAATATTAGGTTTTCTTTCTTTCCAAAGCTCATAGGGGGTTTTCTTTAAAATTTATCTAATCAAAGCACAATTTAAAATGTAACAAGCTATGTTAATAGCTTCCGCCCAAAAGTATCTTGGAAGGTTGCTTTCACATAGCATGGTACAGGCCATTTCTTCTAGGGTTCTATTTTTCCTTTCTAGTACCCCATTTTGTTGGGGTGTTTTAGGTACAGAAAAATTATGGCCTATTCCTTTTTCATCACAAAATTTTTCAAAGTCTTGATTTTCAAATTCAGTTCCATGATCACTTCGAATATTTTGAATTAAAAATCCTTTCTCATTAGTGACTTTTCGGTAAAATTTAATGAAAACTTGAAAAGTTTCATCTTTGTGTGCCAAAAAGAAAACCCAAGTAAAACGAGAGTAATCATCTATAATTATAAAACCATATCATTTTCCTCCAAGACTAGTAGTTCTAGTAGGTCCAAATAAGTCCATATGCAAAAGTTTTAAAGGTCTAGAGGTTGAAACAATATTTTTGGATTTAAATGAAACTCTTATTTGTTTACCTAGTTGGCATGCATCACAAATTCTATCCTTTTCAAAATTCAATTTTGGCAAACCAAGAACTAATTCTTTCTTAATTAATTTTGAAAGTGAATGCATGCTAATATGTGCAAGCCTACGATGCCAAAGCCAACTAGTCTCATTAATTTTGGCATTCAAGGATACTAGGCATTGCATGTTTATTTTGGATAGATCATTCAAATCTACCATATAAACATTACCATGTCTATGTCCCATAAATTTAATGCCATAATTAATAGGACTAATTATAATGCAAACAGAAGATTCAAAAATAACTTTGTATCCTTTATCACAAAATTGACTAATGCTTAGTAAATTATGCTTTAAACCATCTACTAACAAAATATTTTCAATGTATTTGGAGGGAGTGATACCAATGTTACCTGTTGGTGCAAAAATCTGCTTGCGCCGGAGAAGCTGGAGTCGGGGAAGCCACGGTCGCCGCCGGGACCTGCAAGAGAAGTCTAAACCGGAGGTGGGGTTGCTCCGGCAAGACCCTCCGACGCTCAAGTCAGTTCTCTGCCTCAACAAGAATGGAGTGCTCGAACGGAGAATTTAGCAGAGTTTTGAGATAAGAAATGAGCTTAGAGAATAACGTATCTGAGTCCCCCTTTTATAGGCGAAGGGGGCAACGGATTGATGGCGACATTTGTAACTGTCTGGTAGTGGGCCGCCCCTGGTCAGGGGAATTTATTGCGAAAAGTAGTGGGGTAGACCCGTGGCTATTGTCATAGCCTGCCACGTAGGGCCTGTTGCAGGTAGTGGAGCGGCATCCATTGCGCTAGTTGTCAACGAGTAGTGGGATCGTGCAGCACCTGCCGTAGGGAGCAGAGCAGAATTATGGCCGTTGACACAGCCTGTCAGAGACTAATGGAGCCGTGCGAAATCCACTACAGGAAGTGGAACAGGATCATGGTTGTTATTGTGATCTGCCAAGGGGCGCGGATCTGCTGATCGAGGCTCGGCAGCGGTCGGAGTCCGACCTCTGTAGAATTCCGGGAAGGGTCCTCCTTTCAGTTGGGGTTGTAGGTGGAGTCCGGCTCCCGTAGGAGTCCGGACGGAGCTTACCTGCAGTGGATACTGAAAATGGAACCCGACTCCCGTAGGAGTCCGGGCGGAGCACCCTGCAATCAAAGTTAAAGATGAAGTCCGGCTCCCGTAAGAGTCCGGACGGAGCTTACCAGCAGCTGATGTCAAAGGCAGAGCCCGGCTCCCGTAGGAGTCTGAGTGGAACCGAGCTGCTGTCGACGGTGGAACCCGACTCCCGTAGGAGTCCGAGCGGAGCACTCTGCAATCAAAGTTAAAGATGAAGTCCGGCTCCCGTAGGAGTCCGGACGGAGCTTACCAGCAGCTGATGTCGAAGGCGGAGCCCGGCTCCCATAGGAGTCTGGGTGGAACCGAGCTGCTGTCGACGGTGGAACCCAGCTCCCGTAGGAGTCTGGGTGGAACCGAGCTGCTGTTGATGTCGAGGGCGGAGCCCGGCTCCCGTAGGAGTCCGGGCAGAGCCGAGCTGCTATTGATGTCGAGGGTGGAGCCCGGCTACCGTAGGAGTCCGGGCGGAGCCGAGCTGCTGTTGATGTCGAAGGCGGAGCCCGGCTCCCGTAGGAGTCCGGGTGGAGCTGAGTTGCTGTTGATGTCGAGGGCGGAGCCCGGCTCCCGTAGGAGTCCGGGCGGAGCACTCTGCAATCAAAGTTAAAGATGAAGTCCGGCTCCCGTAGGAGTCCGGACGGAGCTTGCCAGCAGCTGATGTCGAAGGCGGAGCCCGGCTCCCGTAGGAGTTCGGGCGGGGTTGTCCTGTAGCTGATGTCGGCGATGGAGCCCGGCTCCCGTAGGAGTCCGGGCGGAGCCGTTCTGTTCCATCGTCGACTCCGCTGGGGGTTTCGGCTGGGGGTATTTTATACCCAACACTAGTCCCCCTACTTTCTAGTTTGAATTTCAAACAAAGGAAGTACAGAGAGCGAGGTGGGTACAGCCGAAACCATCCCTTCGAATCCTGCGCACTGCCACCTCCAGATATTTTGGTATTTAATATGCGTACGTCAGAGCCCGCTTTTTGGTGAAGGTGACCTGAAGAGTCTTTTCGGAACCCCCGTTGAAGCGCAATCCCAAGCGCCGTGCCACGGGAATTTGCGAGCGGTCAACCCTCGATAGCAATGAAGCGGATAAGCGTGACACGTGGCACACACCAGCTGGCCCAGGAATACACGCCGCCATAACTGCGCCAGGATCCGTCGGCTATTTAAACCCCCCAGTCCTTTCATGGCCTCATTCTGGCGCTTTTCTTTCCCCTGAGAGTCTTGCCTCCCTCGCACCAGTCCTTGCCTCCTTTAGCCCCCCAATTCTTCTCTGAGAGTTTCTACACCATGTCCTCTACTCTGGAGGTGGTTCTTGAGGGGATTATTAGGGCTGGAGGAAGGTGAGGAGGAGGATGGCGACCGGTGAGAATCTTCGTCGTTTTAAAGGGGGCCCGGGGAAGAATTCTTTCAACAACAGGGGTTTAGTAACGGGGGCTGTCGGTGAAGTTGTTCTGCCCGCAAATTTCGGAGTAGCAAGGCGGGGTGATACCGATCAAGAGGGCAGAGCTGCCGTCATAAGCCATGACGGGATCCTTAACGCCGTCGGGAACGAGGGACCGGAGGCGGTCGGCATCGATGGCGAGGCAGTGGAACTTGTTGCGGGGATGGTGGAAGTAGCGCATGCCGACCTTGCCAGAGTATTTTGGGTGGCGGCTGTCGTGGGGCGTTCGGCGATGAGGCACATTTCTGGCATCGCTACCGCTTCCGAGGTGACTCCGGTTCTTCTTGAAACAGGTCTTCACTACTGCCGCCGTTGCCCTTACCGCCTCCGGAGATCTATCCCACCCTTTTCCCGCTAGGGTTGGGACTTCGGAGACAGAATGAGGCGAGATGGGGCGAGAGCTGTTACACGCACTGGAGAACGCGACTGAGAAGGATAGAGATGGAGAGAGGAGTTCGTAGCGGCCTCCGGTTCGTCCTGCCCGAACCGTGCTTGCGAGACTTGTAATGACGTGTATCTTCTTTTTCTCTCTTTTTTTTTTTTTTTTGACCCACCGGGTCCTGTAACGTATACTCTTGTTAAATGAAAAAGAGATTTTGTTACCTCGTCTGTATCACGCATTAAATAGTTGTCTGTCGAACTTCTTCATTTTCCTTTCCTTTTTTCTTCCTTCTCTTCTTTTTCATGTCGTCCCAAGGTCATTGATGAACTCTTCTGTTCATGTGGGGTTGTCGTTTGCCGAGCTCCTTTTCGGCTTTTATGCGGTTCGAAGATACCCAATTGTCATTCTGTTGATGGTCGCAGGCTCGCTTGGGGCCCTTCGGGCCCGAAGTCCCCCCTAGGGCTTGAATTTGGGGGTCCAGGCTTCCGTTGCCCTCGGGCACTGTTTGCTTTCCTTTTTACTCGAGTTTCTTCCCTGTTGAAGTCGGAGCTGAGTCCGGCTCCCTTGGGAGTTCGAGCGGAGAAGTCCTCCTGAAGTTGGAGTAGCTTGGTTCTCGTAGGGGCCAGGGCAAAGCTTTCGTTTTCCTGCAACCAAAGTCCTAGGCAAAGTCCGGCTTCCGTAGAAGTCCGGGCGGGGTTGTCCCGTAGCTGATGTCGTCGATGGAGCCCGGCTCTTGTAGGAGTCTGGGTGAAGTCTTTTTTGTCGTTGGAACCCGGCTCCCATAGGAGTCTGGGTGGAGCCTTTCGTTTTCCTCGGAACTGTTCTGCAGCTGATGTTGGAGGCATTCCCCGGCTCCCGTAGGAGTCCGGGCGGGGTCCTCTGCGATCAAAGTGAAAGATGAAGCCCAACTCCCGTAGGAGTCCGGACGGAGCTTACCAGCGGCGGATACTGAGAGCGGAACCCGGCTTCCGTAGGAGTCCGGGCCTTTCATTTTGCTCAGGCCGGCGTGAGGTCCTCCTCGCGTTATTAGCCTGGCTTGCGGGGGCGCTTTAGGGCGCTATGGGGTCTCTCCCCCATCCGGTCTAGAAGAACCGGGTTTCCGGGTTTGCTCAAGTTAGGGCGAGGTTCTCCTCCTATCCCTAACAGGGTTGTGGAGGCACATATGGGCGTTGCGAGGCCTCTCCCCCCATCCGGTCTAAAAGAACCGGGCCTTTGACTTTGCTCAAGTTAGGGCGAGGTTCTCCTCCTGTCCCTAACAGGGCTGTGGGGGCACATATGGGCGTTGTAAGGTCTCTCCCCCCATCCGGTCTAAAAGAATCGGGCCTTTGACTTTGCTCAAGTTAGGGCGAGGTTCTCCTCCTGTCCCTAACAGGGCTGTGGGGGCACATATGGGCGTTGTAAGGCCTCTCCCCTCATCCGGTCTAAAAGAACCGGGCCTTCGACTTTGCTCAAGTTAGGGCGAGGTTCTCTTCCTGTCCCTAACAGGGCTGTGGGGGCACATATGGGCGTTGTAAGGCCTCTCCCCCCATCCGGTCTAAAAGAACCGGGCCTTCGACTTTAAGAGGTTGCCCTCTTGTTTTCGATACAGTTTGCTCGAATCGTCCCAAGACATATGGGCACGCATTTTTTGATTAGGACGAAATTACTGGTAGTACATCCGTAGGTTTTTTGAGTTCCATGGTCGCGGGAGGTCGGCTCCTCCAAGCTCCTTAAGATAATAAGCTCCGGGCCGAACTACCTCCTTGACCTCGTAAGGTCCCTCCCAGTTTGGGGCAAGTTTCCCCTAGCCCTGTGGTTGCGAGACAGCAGCTCGTCGGAGCACTAGATCTCCTGCTTTAAATGCCTTGTTCTTGACCCGGGCGTTGTAATATCGGGCAACTTTCTGTCTATAGGCTGCCATTCGAACCTGAGCAATCTCCCGCCTTTCTTCCAGCAGGTCGAGGTTGGCTCTGAGACTTTGTGCATTTTGGGGTTCGTCGAATGCCACGACTCGTGCCGACGGGAGTTTAAGCTCGATCGGGATGACGGCTTCCATTCCAAAGGCTAAAGCAAAGGGAGTCTCCCCTGTAGGCAACCTCTGGGTAGTTCGGTACGCCCATAGCACATGATAAAGCTCGTCCGCCCAAGTTTCCTTCGCTCTTTCAAGCCTTGTCTTAATTCCCTGCAAAAGGGTTCTGTTAGTTACCTCAGCTTCGTCGTTTGCCTGAGGATGGGCCACTGATGTGAAGTTGTGGGAGATGTTTAGATCTTCACAGAATTCAGCGAATCTGGCTCCTGCGAATTGCCGTCCATTATCAGTGATTAGGGTTCTAGGCAAACCGAACCTGCATACGATTGATTTCCAAACGAAATCCTGCACTTTCGCTTCTGTGATTTTTGCTAGTGGCTCGGCCTCAACCCATTTGGTGAAGTAGTCGATCGCTACAAGGAGAAACTTCCTTTGACCGGACGCCATGGGAAAGGGGCCTAGAATGTCCATCCCCCACTGTGCAAAAGGCCATGGGACACTCAAGGGTGTGAGCTCGGTGGCGGGTTGTCTCTGGACGTTGGCGTATCTCTGGCATCGATCACACTTCTTGACATATTCGATCGAATCATGATGCATTGTTGGCCAGTAATACCCTTGGCGGAGTAGCTTGTGGGATAAAGATCTGGCACCCAAATGGTTTCCGCAAGCTCCCTCGTGTACTTCCCATAGAGCGTAGTCAGCTTCTGAGGGCCGGAGACATCTTAAGAGGGGAAAGGAGTATGATCTTTTGTACAATTTGCCCTCATAAAGGATGTACCGGGAGGCTTAATTTCGGAGCTTCCGGGCCTCTTTCGCATCCTGGGGGAGGATCCCATCTTTAAGATAGGTTGTCAGTGGGTCGACCCAGCTGGGCTCGTGGTCGATCTCCATTACGGGCTGCGGTTCTTCCGTGCTCGGATGCTTTAAAACTTCAAAGAAGACACCTTTGGGCAATTCGGCCGGAGCCGATGTCGCCAGTTTGGAGAGAAGATCGGCTCTGGTATTCTCCGACCTTGGAATTTGCCTGATGTCGAAACTGCTAAAGGCGGGGGTGAACTCCTTCACTTTCTTAAGATATTTGGCCATACTGTCCTCCCGTGCTTCATAGCTTCCGCTGACTTGCCCCACCACAAGTTGGGAGTCGCCGTGCACCCAGAGTTGACCTATTCCAAGCTCTTTGGCGACCCTTAATCCTGCGATCAGAGCTTCATATTCCGCTCCATTGTTCGTTGCGGGAAATGCGAAACGCAGAGCGTACTCCGCGATGACTCCCTCCGGACTAACCAAGATTAGTCCCGCACCTGCACCTGCCATGTTGGAAGATCTGTCCACATGGAGGGTCCAAAAGCAATCGGAGGGGCTGGCTTCTTCGTTGGGGGAGTTCGGTCGAGCCTTCAGGTCATCAACTTTGCTTTGCTCAGGTTCGGCCTCCTCGGGGATGGTGCATTCTACTATGAAATCTGCCAATATTTGGGCCTTTATTGCTGGTCTAGGTTTGTAGTTGATGTCGAATTCTGTGAGCTCGATTGCCCATTTTGCCATTCTTCCAGAGGTATCAGCTCGGTGCAAAACCGCCTTGATCGGTTGATCGGTGAGTAGTGTCACTGTGTGCCCTTGAAAGTAAGGTCGGAGTCTCCGAGCTGCAATCAACAAGGCGTAGGTCAGTTTTTCTAATTTAGTATACCTGGTCTCGGCATCCCTCAGCGCACGGCTAATGTAGTAGACCGGCCGTTGGGCTTTCATTTCTTCTTTGACAAGGACCGCTGCGAGGGCTGTGGGAGAGACTGCCAGGTACAAAAATAATTCCTCCCCAGGTTCGAGCTTCGCCAGCAGTGGAGGTGAGCTAAGGTAGCCTTTCAATTCTTCGAATGCCTGTTGGCATTCAGGGGTCCAACAGAAGTTCTTCGGCTACTTGAGGGTTTGGAAGAAGGGCAAACATCGTTCGGCCGACCTCGCGACAAAGCGATTAAGAGCTGCAATCCTTCCCGTGAGGCACTGGACCTCCTTGATCGACCTTGGGGCGATCATCTCTTGGATGGCGCGAATTTTCTCTGGATTGGCCTCAATCCCGCGCCCCGATACCATGAAGCCCAGGAACTTTCCTGAGGTTACCCCAAAGGCGCATTTGGTCGGGTTCAGCTTCATTCTGTATTTTCGAAGAGCGCCAAAAGTTTCCTCGAGGTCGGCGACATGATCTCTGAAAGATCTGCTTTTTACAAGCATATCGTCTACATAAACCTCTATGTTTCGGCCGATCTGCTCTTTGAAAATTTTGTTCACCAGTCGTTGATAGGTGGCGCCCGCGTTCTTGAGGCCGAACGGCATGACCCTGTAGCAGTAAAGGCCGCGATTAGTGATGAAAGCTATTTTTTCTTCATATTTCGATGCCATTCTAATCTGGTTATAGCCGGAGAACGCATCCATAAAAGTGAGGAGCTCATGGCCCGAGGTGGCGTCCACCAGTTGGTCGATTCTGGGAAGGGGGTAGCTGTCTTTTGGGCAAGCCTTATTCAGCTTTTTGAAGTCGATACACATCCTCCACTTGCCGTTTGCTTTCTTGACCAAAACAATATTGGAGATCCACTCAGGATAATTGATTTCCTTGATAAATCCTGTTGGTGCAAAAATCTGCTTGCGCTGGAGAAGCTGGAGTTGGGGAAGCCGCGGTCACCACCGGGACCTACAAGGGAAGTCTAAACCGGAGGTGGGGTTGCTCCGGCAAGACCCTCCAATGCTCAAGTCAGTTCTCTGCCTCAACAAGAATGGAGTGCTCGAACGGAGAATTTAGCAGAGTTTTGAGATAAGAAATGAGCTTAGAGAATAACGTATCTGAGTCTCCCTTTTATAGGCGGAGGGGGAACGGATTGATGGCGACATTTGTAACTGTCTGGTAGTGGGCCACCCCTGGTCAGGGGAATTTATTGCGAAAGGTAGTGGGGTAGACCCGTGGCTATTGTCATAGCCTGCCACATAGGGCCTGTTGCAGGTAGTGGAGCGACATCCGTTGCCGCTAGTTGTCAGCGAGTAGTGGGATCGTGCAGCACCTGCCGCAGGGAGCGGAGCAGAATCATGGCCGTTGACACAGCCTGTCAGAGAGTAATGGAGCCGCACAGAATCCGCTACAGGAAGTGGAACAGGATCATGGTTGTTATTGTGATCTGCCAAGGGGCGCGGATCTGCTGATCGAGGCTCGGCAGCGGTCGGAGTCCGGCCTCTGTAGAATTTCGGGAAGGGTCCTCCTTTCGGTTGGGGTTGTAGGTGGAGTCTAGCTCCCGTAGGAGTCCGGACGGAGCTTACCTGCAGTGGATACTGAAAACGGAACCCGGCTCCCGTAGGAGTCCGGGCGGAGCACCCTGCAATCAAAGTTAAAGATGAAGTCCGGCTCCCGTAGGAGTCCGGACGGAGCTTACCAGCAACTGATGTCGAAGGCGGAGCCCGGCTCCCGTAGGAGTCCGGGTGGAACCGAGCTGCTGTCGATGGTGGAACCCGGCTCCCGTAGGAGTCCGGGCGGAGCACTCTGCAATCAAAGTTAAAGATGAAGTCCGGCTCTCGTAGGAGTCCGGACGGAGCTTACCAGCAGCTGATGTCGAAGGTGGAGCCCGACTCCCGTAGGAGTCCGGGTGGAACCGAGCTGCTGTCGACGGTGGAACCCGACTCCCGTAGGAGTCTGGGTGGAACCGAGCTGCTGTTGATGTCGAGGGTGGAGCCCAGCTCCCGTAGGAGTCCAGGCGGAGCTGAGCTGCTGTTGATGTCGAGGGCGGAGCCTGGCTTCCGTAGGAGTCCGGGCGGAGCTGAGCTGCTGTTGATGTCGAAGGCGGAGCCCGGCTCCCGTAGGAGTCCGGGTGGAGCCGAGTTGCTGTTGATGTCGAGGGTGGAGCCCGGCTCCTGTAGGAGTCCGGACGGAGCACTCTGCAATCAAAGTTAAAGATGAAGTCTGGCTCTCGTAGGAGTCCGGACGGAGCTTGCCAGCAGCTGATGTCGAAGGTGGAGCCCGGCTCCCGTAGGAGTCCGGGCGGGGTTGTCCTATAGCTGATGTCGGCAATGGAGCCCGGCTCCCGTAGGAGTCCGGGCGGAGCCGTTCTGTTCCGTCGTCGACTCCGCTGGGGGTTTCGACTGGGGGTATTTTATACCCAACACTACCTATATCGATGATCTTTCCTTTGTCATTGTCTCCAAAGGTGACCATCCCTCCATTCTTAGCGTCAAGAGCGATGAATTGGGATTCATCACCAGTCATGTGTCTCGAGTATCCACTGTCAAGATACCATTTCCTGTTTCCTCCTTGGGATGCTAGACACACCTGCAAGCAAAAGTCAAATTTTTGTTTTAGGTACCCAAGCTTTCTTGGGTCCTTTTTGGTTAGTCATAATGGTTCCTTTTGGAACCCATATTTTCTTTATACTTGAGTTTGCAGATGTGTTAGAGAAGCAAGTGTATGACTTATGTCCTACTCTACCACATTTGAAACATGTAATATTAGAAGACTTGTTACTTAAAGAGTTTACATAGATATTTTTCAGATACTTTTGTTTCTTCAAGGGATTATAGCCAAGTCCAGCCTTATCATACACGGCCTTTTGATTTTCAAGAATCATATTAAGTTTATTTGAGCTCAAGGTGAATTTTTCAACTAATGGTTTTAACTTGGCAATTTCATTCTTTAAACTTTGATTTTCTTGAAGCAGGGTGAATTTTTTAATTGAAATGCTTTCATTTTATTTTAATAAAGATTGATTTTTCGATTTTAGATCTTTATTTTTTATCCCTAGTTACTTTAGTTCATCAACTAAATCACAAAAAGCTTCATGCAGTTCTTCAAATGTAAAGTCACTAGGAGTTTCAGAAATTACCTCATTTTCATGTGCCATAAGGCACAGGTTGGCTTGTTCAGTCGAGTCTTCCTCTTTGGAGCTTGAGTCATCACTCCCACTCCAAGTGGCCATCATGGCCTTCTTCTTGTGCTTCTTGGGACCCTTCTTCTTGTGCTTCTTGGGACCCTTCTTCAGTTGTGGGCATTCGGACTTGAAGTGTCCCGATTTCTTGCATTCGTAGCAGATAAGGGATTGGTCTTTCTCCTTTTCTTTGCTCTATTTCCCTTTCGTGAATGGCCACTTCCTCATCCCTTGTTTTCTTTTTCTCAAAAATTTCTTGAATCTTCGGGTAATGAGTGCCATCTCTTCATCCTGTTCTTCATCTTCAGTGTCATCAGTTTCTTCATCTGGTGGAGCTGTGGATTTGAGGGCAATTATTCTCTTCTTTTTGACTTCTTCCTCTTGATGTTGCTTCATGCTCAGCTCATGAGTCATCAATGATTCAAGAAGCTCTTCCAAGGGTAGAATGTTCAAGTCCTTGGCTTCTTGGAAGGCGGTCACTTTGGCTTCTCAAGTTCTTGGTAAGGACCTGAGAATCTTTCTTACAAGCTCACTGTTAGTATAGGACTTACCAAGACTCCTTAAACTATTTATAATATCAGTAAAGTGAGTAAATATTTCAGTTATGGACTCATCATGCTCTATTTTAAACAATTCATATTTATGCACAAGCATGTTGATTTTGGACTCCTTTACTTGATTGGTTCCTTCATGGGTTACTTCTAACATATCCCATATTTCTTTAGCAGACGAGCAAGTAGAAATGCGATTAAATTTGTTAGCATCAAGAGCACAATAAAGAACATTCATAGCTTTAGCATTTAATTGGGTCATTTTCTTATCAACCTCATCCCATTCTTTTCAGGTTTGACTGATTCCACACCATCTATAATTTTAGTGGGTGTGTGAGGACCGTTCACTATGATACTCCACATATCATAGTCGAGTGCTTGAATGAATATTTTCATCCAAACTTTCTAATAGGTGTAATTAGACCCATTGAAAAGTGGAGGTAGGTTAGTGGATTGCCCCTCCGCTAGAGAAGTGCCGACTTGAGTTGCCATAGATCTTTGGCTCTTTGATTGATCAGGTCAAAGTAGGGTTAGAGCACCGGGCTCTGATACCACTTGTTGCCCAGCTATGCAATCCAAGAGGGGGGGTGAATTGGGTTTCTAAAAAATTTTAAGCTTAACTTATGTCTTATGAAAAATATTTGACAATAGCTAAATAAATAGAGAGAGTAAAGTTAATTCAAGGCTAATGACTAAATGTAAGAATGCAAGAGAATAATGAAGAGTTAAAGAAGAGCAATTAGGCACAACACAAACAAAAAGATTTATAGTGGTTCGGTGCCAACCTTGCACCTACATCCACTCCCCAAACTCCTACTTGAGAATTCCAATCCACTAATCTTGTATTCAACCTGAATACAAACATTGAAAACTCCGACTCTAGCTATCCCAAGCTAGTCCACTTATTTTCTGGGTACAAGCCAACCCAATACACTCCGATTCAAGGTTCGGATCAACCTTTCCTTATTTTGAAATCCTTCCAAAATAAAAACAGTAACTCAAGTAAAGTATAACAATGAATAGCACAAGTAAGTACAAAGAAAGCTCCTTTAATGAGTGTATAAGACTTTAAATACACTATACTCAAGAAGAAGAAGATCCTTTTTGTTTTTCTCAAGGTGGTTGGAGATTTGAATGTGCACTTGAGGAGTTGGTGAGCTTGGATTAAAGACTTCTTGAATGCTTTGAGTGAGCTCTTGCTTAGGGCTGAAAAGTTTGCTTGAAATTCTTTTTTCAAAAACTCTCTTCTTGATTCTTCTTTTTGATTCCCACCTTTTTGTCCCTTTTATAGCTTTAAGAAATGGTAAAAAATATTCTGGACTGAAATAGAGCCGTTAGACCACATTAAATGAGCATTAAAAGTACTTAAAATGGGTTAAAAACTAGCCGTTGCAGAACAATCCCGTCATAGGGGTCGACTCATGGGTCGACTCATGCCTGGGGGTCGACTCATGGGTCGACCTCTGTGGAAAAACATCAGAAAACAACTAGAAGATAAGGTTTTGTGATTTTTGGCCTAAAAAATAGCAGGGGTCGACTCATGGGTCGACTCATGCCTTGGGGGTCGACTCATGGGTCGACTCACAGGTTGTGCCAAGCCAAAAAATCTGCGTGCCAAACAGCTCATTGTGCCATGAGTTGACTCATGGGTCGACTCATAATTTTCAAACATGAATATCTTTCAAAATACAAGTCTAAAAATAATAAAATTTTTACCAATGAATCACAAATCTTTTGTTCTATCACTTGATGCTTTCAAATCAGAGTTTTGATAAAATATCAATTTTGCCCCTAAAAAGCAATAAGTCTTTTTCAAGCGAAAATCATTAGTATCCCTTCAAACGCTTTGTAATCATCAAAATCAATCCAAAGAGTAACACTCTGATTGGTACAGAAATTTATTTTTATGCTACTAGCTTAGGTTCAGACCTATGAGATCACACACATTAGAGTTCACGATCCGATCGGATGGTTGATCAATGATTAAGAATCATTCTAGGGTTAAATGATCAATACGATTGATATTTAACCTAGTGCAAATATTGCAGGAAGATTGATTAGCAATTTGATTGCTAATTGACTTAATTTGATTAAGCCAATGGATTAAGATTAAGTTTAATTAAATATTATTTAATTAAATTTAATTTGGGCTTGATTGGATCAAGTCCAATTAGTTTGTTGGATAAGCCAAGTGCAAGGAAAAACTAGTCCTAGTTCAATTAGGACTTGGGTCAACCTAATTTCTAATTTGATTAAAAAATTAAATCAAATTTAAATTTAATTTAATTAAAATTTAATCTGATTAAATTAGATTCTTAATTAGGTTAAGATATTTTAATTTGATTGATTTGGTTTTAATTTGATTTGATTTGAGAAACTAAATTTGAAACAAATCATAGATTGAATCTTAGTAAGACTAGGATTCCACCTTGCGCCACCTTAGCCCCCACGCCCACTCTCTCTTATCCCACGCCCACTCTCTCTTATTTTGTGTGACAAATATTCTCTCCCAGGTCTTCACGCACGTCCAAAGGTTTCCTCTCTTTCTCTCTTATATGGAAAGTGGTTGTGGATCAAGTCAAAGTAGGAATTAGTTTGGATTTCAAATTCTATGAGATAGAGTTTTAGGAAACCAAAACTCTTTCCTTATGGCACTTATTTTATCCAAACTTTTTTTGGAATTTTTATAAATTTTATGGCACATAATATGTGCCCTTTACTGGTAGTCCACGCACAAAAAGGAGGGGGCACCCAAGAGTTGGGTGCCCCTTATCTTGCCCTTTTTGGATATACCTTGACTAGGTATTTGAACTAGACAAGGACTCTATCATATCTTTCTATTTAAAATGAATTTCTTCATAAAATTTTTGTAGATTATAAAGCTTTGAGAGACCTTTGGGGCATGTGAAAATTAGGGAGAAAGAAGGTTAGGGTGTGGAGATATAATAGACACAAAACAGGATATCTTGGAGAGAGCAAAGAGAAGAAGAAGATGGTCTTCTTCTAAGGTTGCTGAGTTTATCTCTTTCCTTCCTTCTTCTTAAGTTTTCTAAGAGCGTCTTAGATCTAAAACTCTTTCTCCTATTTTTTATCTTTGAAAGAGTTCAAATTAAGAAGAAGGAGGCATCTGATCGACCATCGAAGAAGGATCAGCACAGTACTAGCATACTGTGCTGATTTCCTGGATCAAGACTTCTGATCGTGATTCGTGGGCTCATGTGGATGACTTCTAGAGGTCAGACGTATATGTGGCTCATAACATCATCTTCAAGCCTGGATCAGTAAAGTTAGAACATCTAATTTGCAAGGTAATAAATTTGATCTATTATATTTTACATACATTAGATGTAGTATAGAAACATGTTGATATGATCAACATGTAGTTCTTGTTCTTTATATTTTAATTTTTGATTTAATATCATATAATAATCATGTAATAAGATTTTAGATCTAAAAATTCTCTAGTTTTATAAAATAAAATTTGATTTATTTTAGTCTTCTGCTGCTTGATCTTGAAAAAGTTTCAAGATCTAACCCTGAAACCTTAGATCTGGTTTCTTCAATTGGTATCAGAGCCTAGGTTGTTTATTACATGATTATTTATACATACTTAGATTATTTTTTAGATTAGATTTAATTTATAATCTGATTGTTAAATCTGAAATTAAAATTTTTAGATCAATCACGAACTGTAGGTTGTCCTGCTGTAAGGTTTATCCCTTACAGTGCAAAGGTTGTCCTAGTTCATGTAGATCTATCTTTAATCATAAATTTGTTAGATATGATCTAGATTAAATTTATAATTTATTAGATTTAAAAGATATTTAAATCAAAAATAAAATCTCTTTATTAATAATTTTCACACAA